>NC_079148.1:52538685-52714562 GCF_945859685.1 Eupeodes corollae | reverse complement strand
ACAGAAACTGTCTAGTCTGTCTAAACTAACTAACTATCGTCCAATTGCACCTACGTACCTTCTTTCCAAGCCATAGGGACGTTGATAATTTTGAGCTGAAGAAATATCTTGAGGGATAGAAGCTTCTTAATAATCGGAATTATGGCATTATAATAGAACAAATCCTTACATCGTTTTAGAGAAAGTAAAATTATTGAACTTGATATTTCAAAGGCATTTGATAGTTTGGTTTCAAAATCTCTTAACGAAAATCCGTCCTCTTGGTGTCGATGAATCTCTTTTTTGTTGGTTTCAAAATTAACTTTTAGAACGTTTAATTCAAGTAGTTTTGGACGGGTTCAAATCTGATATCCACAAAATGAACGCTGGTGTGCTCCAGGGCTCCGTTTTGTCTCCGACACTTTTCCTTAAGTTTATACATGATCTTTTGTCTGAAACTTCTAACGCACTTAATTTTTTCGCTAAAGACAGAAGCCCCAGAATTTCAACTTCATTTTTAGATTCTCATCTTTGTTTTTCGGATGTGGACTATCAACGCCAGCGTATGATCATATCATTAAATTTTGATCTTGACAGCATTTTCTAATAGGGAATCAAAAACCTTGTAGAATGTACTGCTTTGAAAACTCAATGCTGTCTACTGTCACAAATGTGTAAGCCTCCCCCGCGATGCAACTACCCATTAGTGGTATTTGCATCGGGGAAACTCACCAGCTTACAGTTCTAGGCATGTTCAGTTCATCAAAAACCACATCCTGTGGTGTGATCACATATTTAACATCACCAAAAATACTGCTAAATGTTAAGGTTTTCTGCGACGGTGCAAGAAGTATTTTATCCCTTTTGATCTAGCTATAATTTACAAAACTTTTATTTGTACAAAACTCGAGTATAATTCTAATATTTGGCCCCAATAAAGTATTTGAGTCTTTTAGACAGAACTAGAAAGAGAGATCTAAAAATAATAGGACATTTGCTTCCGTTGAACACTGCGCCAAGGTTTCAAGCCTATCATTATTTTATCGATATTTTCACAACTATGCTAGAGTGAAATAACCAGTTGTATTCCTCCCCTCAAAAAATTCAACAGTAATACCCGTACCTATGTACTTCTAGCAATGCTCATCAGTCTGCCCTTTAGTCCAAATTCGGACGTACTGTTAAGTATAGAGATTCTTTCTCTTTTTTTCGCCGTACAACACAATTGTGAAGCGCTTTACCAGGCTAAATATTTCCCACTCATAACAATATGCAGACATTCAAAAATAATCTTCAACATTTCCTGAAGAATGTGGAATACAAAAAAAATATCATAAATAATTTGATGAACAGTTTATAACTAATTGCATTTGAAAGTTCAATTTTCAATTTTGAATGTTCATTAAAACCAAATTGTTTTTTTATAATTCACCAATAGCGAACACTAAATTAAAAAATTAAGTATGAAAAACATCAGTCTAAAAGTTACTGAACTGAATAAACTGTATTTGCTCTGATTCCAGTATTAACGCCTTAGACTATAGAATATAGCGATAATAGAAAAAATGGAGTCCTACTTATACAAGGTTTTTATTTCATCTATTGCTTCTGTGAAGAAAGTATTTGGTACCGGTTTGAGTACTTATAGCTGGTACCGTAACAAGTTTTTATATTGATAAAGCTCAGTAATTGTAATACTTTTTATACGACTTGTACTGGTCCTAACTTAGTAAACTTGATCTTTCAATTATGCGCTTTCGGAAAAAATTTAAATGGAAATCCAGTATTCTTCTAATACCTTGCAGAAATGTTATATTAGACATTTTAGCAAAGTTTTTGAAAATTTGTATTTCTTTACCACTGAATTTTTTGGAAGTGTATACAGTCTCACATTCTTACTTACTTACTTAAGGTGGCGCTACAGCTCTGTGTGAACTAGGGCCTCACCCAACAAACTTCTCCATATAGCTTGGTCCCTAGCTAGATGTCTCCAGTTTCGCACTCCAAGTTGGGTGAGGTCACTTTCCACTTGTGAGAGCCACCAAATCCGGGGTCTTCCTCTACTGCGCTGTCCTGTGAGTGTGGATTCGACGACTTTCCGGGCCGAAGCATTGGTTTCCATGCGCTCTACGTGACCCAGCCATCTTAGTCGTTGAACTTTTACCCTTCTGGCTAAGTTTACGCTCGTCGTTTCATCTTATCCTCCATTATCCTTCGATGCATACAAGACGGTAGATCACACGAAAAACTTTTCTCTCGAAGCGACCCAATGTGCTTTCATCCGTTTTTGTCATAGTCCATGCTTCTGCACCGTATAGCAGGACGGGGATGATAAGAGTCTTATATTGCAACACTTTGGTCCCTCGAAAAAGGACTTTACCACTCAATTGCTTTCTTAGACCAAAGAAACAGCGGTTAGCAAGAGTTCTTCTGCGTTTGATCTCAGCGCTGGTGATGTTTTCTGCGGAGCCTACTTAGACGAAGTCCTTGACTACTTCAAAATTACGTCTGTCGAACCTTGCGTTTTGACCCAGACGTCGGTGTTGTAAGTCCTTTCTTTACGACAGCATTTACTTTGTTTTGTCCTCATTTACCAATAAACCCATTTTTGCCGCCTCTTGGTCAATACTCACAAAAGCCCCATTGACATCACTCTGAGTTCTTCCGATTATGTCAATGTTATCAGCATGTGCTAGTAATTGGACGAACTTTTGAAAGAAAGTGCCTCTAGTGTTGACGTGTGAGCTCTGCATTATTCTTTCAAGCACGATGTTAAAAAAATCGCATGACAGCGCATCACCTTGTCTAAAACCTTTTTTGAGATCTAAAGGTTCTGTTAAGTTGCTTCCAACCTTTATGGATCTTGCACAAACTGATGAGTTTGGAAGGAATGCCAAAACTAGACATGGCTCTATACAGCTCGTTCCTGTAGATGCTGTAATATGCGGCCTTAAAATCAATGAAAAGATGGTGGGTGTCGATTTGATGTTCTTGGCTTTTTTCCAGGATCTACCTTAATGTGAATATTTGATCAACTGTGGACTTTCCTGGTCTAAAACCACACTGATAAGGACCTATCAGGTTGTTGACGATGGGCTTTAGACGTTCATATGTTACGGCAGAGAAGATTTTATAGGCGATGTTAAGTAGACTGATTACTCTATAGTTGGTGCAGTTTAGAAGGTCTCCTGTTTTCAGAATCGGGCAAACAATACTGAGGTTCCATTCATCGGGCATGCTTTCTTCCTACCATATATTACAGATAAGTTGGTGCATGCTGCTAACCAACTTATCTCCAGCTACTTTAAAGAGCTCGGCATTCAAGTCATCCGCTCCAGCGGCTTTATAAGACTTCAACTTAGATATGGCAATCTTTACTTCGTCTAAGTCGGGAGTACGGGATTGTTGGCTTTCGTCGTCTATGTTGAATGGATCATCCTGCCTGACAGCGGAATTCGGTGCGTCGCCGTTAAACAGAAATACAGTCTGCAGAAATGGTCCTTCCATATCCTCAGCATAGACTGCATTATGATGTTTCCACTTCCACCAGACATCGGTTCTGCTTGTAAATTTGTTATGACTTGTGAATTTCGTTTCACCTGTTAATAAAACTTTCGAACTTCATTCCTGCTTTTAAACCTCTCAACATCTTTGACCGCACGCTTCTCATGCCCTCTCTTTTTCCTTCTGAGAAGTAAGCGTTCCTCTCGCCTCTTATGCTCATAGAGCTCATGAGCAGCTCTCGTCCTTTTATGCAGCGCCGCTCTGCGTGCCTGTTGTTTGGCTGCATTTGCCTGCCGACATTCCTTATCAAACCAGGGGTTCCTTGTTGGTGGTTGCTTGCATTCCAGCACATCAGAGGCGGCTTCTCTGATTGCATACTGGCAATGTTGCCACTGGTTCTCGATACATTGCTTTGGCACAGAGAACTTCGAGAGAGGTTACTTGTAACTCGGTTGGAGAAGGATTTGGCTAAGTCTTGCGATTGTAGCCGTTCAACGTTGTACCTTCTCTCAGCACCTCCCTGTTTTGCCTTGGGTCTGAAAACCAGAAGTGCTACCTTGGATACAACGAGGTGGTGGTCCGAATCGATGTTAGCTCCTCGGAAAGTTCGGACATCCATAATTCGTGTCTGGCGTCGATCGCAATATGGTCAATCTGGTTGACGTTAGATTGATCTGGAGAACTACAAGTTTCTTTGTGGATTTTGAGGTGTGGAAAACGCGTACTGGCTACCATGACGTTTCACCCCGCAGCAAAATCTATGAGCCTGAATCCGTTGTCGGAAGCGTAGTCGTGCAGGCTACTCATTGGTTGCAATTGTTAAAATTGCCGACTGCTTCTTGATGATTCACTCTTTGAACTGAAGTTTTTGAGCGAGTTTTAACAATTTGATTTTTCCAATATCGTTATTATACACGACTTCATAGCTTACAAACCAGTTTTTGAAGTTGAAAGTTGTGTTTACCTCTGAGAAAACATTTGTCATAAGAGCCACCACGTTCGCTTCAACGATCATATCGTCTTGATTACGGAGAGCTGACAGATTAATGGCATTCTTCGCATTGAAATGTTCATCAATACTTGGAGATAAAATGTTCTTCCATCTCTTGTAAAGCACAACCGCAAATACTTTTCCCATGACAAGACAATAAATATTATTATAGTACAAGCATTTATTATGCCCTTTCTTGAATTCACAATTTTGCTAAGAAGGCTGTGTCTTAGTCATGCATATGGCGTTTTCATCCATGGGTTGGATTAAAGGTGTAAAGCATATACACCATCCAAATGTTGCCATCATCCGTTTAATTTGTTAGCTCTTTTTCGTGTGGATAAGTGGAAACATTATCCAACATTAATAAAGCATTTATAGGTCCCTTAAAAATTCTTCAAAATAGCACTAGAAGCTTTAAAGATTTTGAATTTCTTTCCAAACCTGTGGAACAAAATTTTGAACATAATTTATTTCAATTCGATATATTTACCAGTTCTTGAGATATGGACGACAAAAATCTCGAACGTTCAGACGACATCTCCTTAAAAAACATTGATTTATATTCTATAGACCTTGATACGTCGAGAAATGTCAAAAATTACGATAACTTCCCAAGCAAAGTTAAAAATCCGTATTGAATTAAATGAATTTCGTTTACTTTTAACAGCTACCTTTAAAAGTGAAATAATTACAGAGAAATTTACTAAAATAGATAACTTTTAAGTTATAACAAAATTTTGAATGTGGAATTTCGTTTTATTATTTTTATATGATGTTATGAAACTGTAGACTAAGTTTTTGAATTGCATAAGCTAAAATTTGGCATAAAGTTGCTTAAATTTCAAGAGAAAAACAAATGAAAAATAACATCGAGACTACATCGAGTACATCCTTTTACCACCAATTCTAAGAATATTTTATGTATTTTTTTAAGCACGAGTTCAACCATCATTTAAAATATGAGGCTCATCATAGCTATGTTAGTACACGTATAGCAAAGTACATAAGTCGTAAGCATCATTCAAAATCTAGGCCATATTATATTAATTTTCAATTTAACAAAACCAAAAATGTTCCTAAAATTCGTAAAAGAGGAATTCAATCTGATGTCTTTGCATAATTGATTTGTATACTCAGGCACCACCCGGAACCGGAAGAAGCATGCGGTAGAATAATAATTGCCTTTACTTCATATCATAGAACAGAAAATATAATATCAAGGCCTAAACTATACACATTGTAGATGCATCTTTAAATTCAAGGAACACGTAACAAATGTTTATACATGTATATACTTGTATGTAGGAATTTGCGTATTTTGTAGCTTAAGGAACTTTTCTCATTGATTTATGCTTTTTCAAATTGATTTCTCTGCTCTGGAATATCTTACATTGTATAGATGTATAAAGAAGCCAAATCAAAATACCGAAGATGAAACCCTGACAGCGGCATTGGATGGCGTTGGCAAGGTGGTGAAGTGTTTGAACAGAAGCATGTAGATTTATTTATTTCAATTTGAATCCATCGCATCCTTCCCAGGAAGTGCAACCAATTAATTGATTCAAGACCTACAACTTGCTAACATAGAGTTCCTATGAAGATGATGACGAACGACGACGACGATGATGGAAATTTAGGTAAATTCGCTTTCACTTTGTTTGAGTTAAATCAATGTTAAAATGTAGCAATAAAGTTCATAGAATTCCTCCCCACACGAACTATTGCTCGCTCTTAAGTACCCAATTAGTTCCTTCAAAATAAACATGCTCCACAATTGCTCGTCCTTGTCATCTCACACCCGGCGTGGAGCCGAGCGGCGCGGCGTGACACCACGAATATATTCGCACACGATAAAGCCGTATAAGTTCCAAGCAACTGAACAACAATGTTATGTTCTTCTGCTTCCGCTCTTGAGTCCTTGAAGAATTTCCATTAATATTCCATTGTAATAGATTCAAACAAATTGGCAAACTTTAGCTTGCACATGCAAATGAAATGCTAATGAGCTGAACTCATAATCATACTTTTTGTAGTCATCGTAGTCGAAGTTGAAGTCGAAGTGTTCAGTGGTATAGTCATCGTCATCTTCATCGTCTTGAGTCGCACGCATGCAAATTTAAGTGAACTGAAACTTTAAAAGTCACACTCAACCAACTGACTCGCTTTCAGAGTTCAGCGCCACTACAGACCTGGCATTCCGGAAAAGCCAATGACAAGGAAGTCGTTCCTTCCAACAAGTTCGTTGTTTTTTCTATCTGTGGTTATGGGATGAGACAATTTAAACTTTGAATAATCTTACCTGAGTCAAGACAGTAGCTAGAAATAAAGTTCACTGAGGGGATATGATGCATAACAAATTTTCAATCGATAAATCATTTTTTACTTATTTTTCTTGAGCAGGAAGCTGTTGAAAGTAATTTTTTGATTCGAAGTGAAAAATAAAAATCTACTTCGACTTTTTTGTTGTGTCTAAAAAATTCTCTCTTAAGTAGTATAAGTCACAAAATATAATAATTTGTCACATACGCTTTAAAATGTGTTAGCTTTATTAATATCTTTGCCTCAGTTCCAGATGTATTGAATTCGTTAAGTCCTGAATATTATAATTAAAGAGAAAGACACATTCATGAAGTACGACCAAAGAACGAATCTCTGTACTTAACAGAATAGACTGATTAGAATTCTTGCTTACGAAAAGAAATACAATACAATATAGAAATACATTTTACTAGAGCTCTATTTCTTAAAATATCCAAAAAAAAGTGTGTATTGTATTCTGTCCAAGGCGCATATGCTCAAGCTTAAGATGCATATAAAGTTAAAACACTAACAAGATCAAAAGGGTTGGTTGGTGACAAACATACCGAGACTTTGAGATGTTCAATTCTCTTGATGCAACTGACATTTATGTTTAATTCCAACGGTGATAAATTCTTTTGAAACGACTTTTAGCAACTTTTAGATTTTGACCCATTACTACGATTTTTTATTTCCAAGTGACTGACCCGGCAGACTTCGTACTGTCTCAATCGATAAAAATACAAGACCTAAACTTTATTGTAAAATAAACTTAAAACCAACAAAAGGAATCCGTAAACTATAAATGCGCGGTATATTTAAAGTTTCATTTTTATTAACTTCGCATAGAAAGTTATAGTAATCAATCTGATTTGACGAATTGAAAAATTTGACATTTCTCGACGTTTCAGGTTCCATAAAATCTAAATAAAACATTAAGATGTCTGTGCATACGTGTGTTCGGGAAGCGGTTTTCGTTGTCCATATCTCAAGAACCAGTAGAACCTCTCCCTCGGTTCTTACGCTCGTTGTCAATGACACTCCATTTGTTACTTCTTGAGAGAAAGCTAATATCTTCGTTAGGCAGTTCAACGTTGCCAGTACGTGTTATGACACTGCCTGTACTTGAGCGAGTTAATGATTCTATATGCAAATATTTTCTCAAACTCGTACTGTAGCGAATGTCCTAAAAGATCTTAACATATATAAATCCGCTGGTCCCGATGATATCTATCCTATTGTTCTGAAGAGGTGTTCTTCAACGCTGGCAAAACCACTGCGTAAGCTTTTTCATCTGTCCTACTCCTTTGGTCTTGTTCCGAACGGATGGAAAACTGAATTTGTCCAGCCCATCCCCAAAAAAGGCGAATCTTCCTCACCCTCTAATTATCGACCGATTGCACTTACGTCCCTTCTTTCCAAGGCCTTGGAAACGCTGATAAATTATCAGCTTAAGAAATATCTCGAAGACCGAAAGATTCTTAATGACCGGCAGTACGGCTTTCGCAGCAATAGGACCACTGGTGATCTCATGGTTCATCTCACCGAAAAGTGGAGCAAATCTTTACATCGTTTTGGAGAAAGTAAGATTATTGCACTTGATATTTCAAAAGCATTTGTTAGGGTTTGGCATAAAGCTCCTTATCGAAAATGCGTGCTTTCGGTGTTCACGAATCCCTGCTTCATTGGAAGAGTAATAAACTTTTGGATCGTTCAATACAAGTTCTATTGGATAGGTTTAAGTCTGAAACCCACATAATAAATGCTGGTGTGCTTCAGGGCTCTGTTCTTTCTCTAACACTCTTTCTCATTTTTATTAATGATCTCTAATCCAATACCTTGTTTCGTTGACGATAGTACTCTCAGCTTTTCATATTCGTTTTCAGAATCACATCCCTCAACTACGGATGTGGAACTGCAACGAAAAACTATGATAAACTGATTAAATTCCGACCTAAACAGCATTCTTGAATTTGGATCAAAAAACCACGTTCAATTTAATGCTTCGAAAACCAAATGCTGTCTTGTATCGTTAAATCTAGATTCACCCCCTTGCCATTATCCATGGATGGCGCTTGCATCGAGGAGACTGAACATCTCGATATTCTCGGTACATGTATCACCCACCATCTTTTGTGGAATGATCACATACGAGATGTCGCCAAAAATGCCGCAGGATGTTTGGGTTTTCTGAGGCGATGCAAGAAGTTTTTCTACGGCTCTGATCTGGCTGTTATCTACAAAACTTATATACGTCCAAAGCTTGACTATAACTCTCATATCTGGGCTGATGCACCTGCAACCTACTTAAGCCTCTTGGATAGTATTGAACGTAGAGCGTTTAGATCGATTGGTGACAATAACATTATAGGATCATTTACGTCGCTTAAACATCGTCGTAAAGTTTCTCGTCTCACGCTTTTTACCGTTATTTTAACGCTTTATGCTCTGGAGAAATAGCCAGTAGCATTCCTCCCCTTAAACAGTTCAAACGTAATACTCACGCTTCTAGGAATGCTCATCAATATACCCTCGTGCCCAACTACGGTCGTACCGTCAAGTACAGAGATTTGTTCTTTAGCCGTACTACGCGAATGTGGAATTCCTTACCACACTCTGTTTTTCCAAGCCATTGCAATATTCAGGAATTAAAAACCAATGTGCACCGACATTTCCTTTCAACCCTCTCTCCCTTTCCTAGTGCTCACACTGTGTCTTTACATAATAAGGATAGTGATATCCCCTTAAGTGTGCGCTTATTATAAAAAAAAAACTAGTTAAGATATCGACTTCAAATAAGTTTTGTCATATAGATAAAAATGCAGAAAGGACTCCCAAAAAATTGAGTTTAATTTATTGTAACGTGATACCAAACAAATATATTTTTTGAGAAGAATTCAATCAACCGTTTTTTTTATAAAATCGAAAATTTGACGAAAAAAGAATTATTTTATCGCCAAAATAATTTTATGCAACGAAGAATAAAGTTATTGACATCTGGTAAAATTTTGAAAATCGAGTTGACAGTTTTCTATATATATACAAAAAATAATACTCTAAAAAAAACTATCACTAAAAGTTGGTGAACATGGATTTTCGACTCAAACATCTTTTCAAAACTTTGAGATTATGGCTTATAACTAATTTTGTCTTATATTCTTAGTAAAAATTGGACTTTTCAAACATTAAAAATATTGGCTTTAAAGCAAATTTATCTAACAGTCCGTTTTTTTTTTAATCATCTGCTTAAATAGTACGCATATTTGGTAAAAACTGATGTTCCGGTTTTTATATCTTGTGAATGATTGAAAATATTGACCACAAATTAATTTCATTCATTCAATTTGGTCTTATTTATATAAATACAAACTTTTAAGAAATGCTACTAAAATTGGTAAAAATTGGTTTTCGACTAAAAATCTCGATAAAAAAAATAGACGCAAACATTTTTTGAAAATTTTTTAATTTTTAAGAATAACAATCTTTTTAAACAAAACACGAAAACCTACAAACTTTTAAGGAAGACAAATCGACAGACGGGATGGGAAGTTATCAGTATCAGCATCTTTTTTTCTTAGACAGTTAGCTATTGAAACTAAGAGAGTGTAAGACCAAAAACTAATTCAATGTTTTCATTATTTGTTTAGAAATTTCTACTTTAAGCTTAGATACGAAAAAAGCACATAATTTAACTATTTTCAAGTTCTCTTCCATGAAATAAAATTTACTTGTAAAATTTATAAACATTGAATAATATTTAGTAACCTCTACCGATATCTTTATTAAAGAACTACTACGAAAACCCAGTAATATTAAAGAATCTCCGTCTGTTTTAAGTAACGAAATCTTGCAACACTTTAGACTGATTTTTTGAAATGTCTACAGTTAATCGCATCTAAAATAACCTACTCATTCTATTTCGAGGGCCAAAACCATTTTGTTTTTAGTTTCAATGGATATTTCACCGTCAAAAAATCTAAAAGCCACAAGTTCTTTCCAAAAGTACCAGAGATGCCCAAGAAACTTTTGGAGCTTTTATATTCTTGCAGTTATCAAGGTTTTTGAGTTGTTCCAGATCTTTTAGTTGAGCTGACAACGAATCGGAAGAAGATCCTAACATATATTCAGACAACGAATAGATAAATTTCACAAATTCCTTGTTCTTTTCTTCTGCTGTTTGATATTTTGAAAGGACTCCTAAGCATCTATAACATCAGCTAGAAGATACCTTTTGACATCCATCTAGAACGTTGCAATTCAGCTGGAACTTAAAATGTATTTTTTTTTTCAGAAACGTCTTCTAAGAAAGTAATTGTCAATTCTAATAGTTCTTCGTAGTAATCTCTTTCGGCGTCCTAATCGTTGCACCTGAGATTTCGTAAAACTAATGATTTCATCCTTTATGTCAATAGTTTCGGATGTGATAATTTCATCGGACAATTTTGTTTCGAATTTATTTAGATCGATGTCAAGCCAATATTGTTTAAATCTTTTAAATATGAAAACGTCTGGACTGGACCCGTTGACCGTCCAAGTGATTGCAGGACGACTAACAAATTCTCTTGAATGTGAATGCCCTTGTCCAAGTCAAGAGGAATGCAATCCCAATTTCTTCTTCCCGTATTGACTAATGTTGTATCAAAACCTGAGCACTTGACTTTCTTTGAAATTCCCTATTCAATAGCCGTCCCATACACTGCCATTGTGAGAGTCTCACCTATACTAGAACTTACTCGTAACTTCAATACCGGAAGAAGTGGATTTATTTCTTGTCGAAAGACCTAAATAGGAAAGCTATCAACAATTTTACAACTCAATATGTCTTTAATAAGTTTGCCGTCCCAGTCAATTGTAAATAAAACTTCTGTTTTGAACTCCACTTCTAAGTTTTCGGCAATCTTCTGATGATGTTTTACACGCTCTCGATTAATCGAATACTCAGCTGGATCATGTCTGAGAAGTTTGAAATTAAGAGTCAAAACCAATGCTGCTTCCGATCACTCAATTTAGTAACATCAAGATTATGAGCAAAGTTTTGGTCATAACCCAATAGTATATTTTTGACCGACAACATGGCTTTGTTTCCAATCGTTCTATAGAACAACAAATCAAGCTCTTTTCTTAAATTATGCGATGAATTCTCTCGCAAAAAAATACAAAAAATAACAATAATCTGTACAATGAAGCTCAGGTGTTCCTCAAGGAAGCCACTTGGATCCGCTTCTCTTTTATATTTTTGCAAATGATATAACTACAGTGAAACGATATTCTCCACATTTTCTTTACGCTGATTATTTAAAACTATTATTATAAATAAATTGGTTCTACGATTGCAAGCTGGTGCAGGACGATCTAAATCATTCCTCCGAATGGAGTAAAAGGTCTTAAATTGAATCTTAATAAAAGCAACGCTATCTCCTTCAATAGGCCCTATATCCACATTAGCTTTGACTACTCAATCGAATACAATGCATTATCTTGAGAAGAATACATAGAAGAATTAGGTATTTTATTGGGTAGAAATTATTCCTTTAATTGTCAAATGGATTATGTTATTGGAAGGGCTAAGTAACTTCTGGGATTTAAAAATGAAATTGTGTTGCTTTCTCTTGTGACATATAACATGCATTGAATATGCCGATGTCATTTAAAATCCAGGTTTTAAAACGTGATCTCATCGTTCTAAAAAAGGTTAAGAACAGTTTGCTAGATTCATATTATACATCCATATGAGATGAAGAGGCCTTCTATCCCAGATTACAAAGCAAGCAAAGTTAAAGGTACTGTCAGCCAAAAAGGCCAGTGGTTTAGAAATTAAAACAAGAATTGATCGTTTATAAAAATGAAAAATAGTGTTGGAGACAAGACAGAACCCTGAGGCACACCAGCATTTATTTTTTTAGACTTGAAACTACCCAGTAGAACTTGTATCCATTGTTTAATAAAAGAGCTTTATGCCAAACTCTATCAAATGCTTATAAAATATCAATCGCAATAATTTTACTTTTTTTTTAAAGATTTAAGGAGTTTTTATACTCTTTGGAGAAATAATCATATGACTTCAAGTTCTCGTTTTGAAAGCCGCGTCGCCATACTGCCGATGATTTAGAAGTTTTTCAGATATCGAGATATGTATTTATTAAGATTAAATACTTAAGAGGCGTGGTAGTCCCCTTTTTTTATTTATTTCCTATCGTTTATATGGAATACTTTTCATCCTTGTAGAAAAAAAAAATTGTCTGGAGTGATAGTGTTTGATGTGTATTCAAAGACAATTATTCAAATCTGAGATAATACTCTCAGGGGGCGTGATATCTACCCACTTTTTATGTATCTGTTATTTCGTATGTGATAAACTTTTGAATCACTTAGAATGATAAAATTTGAGTCTCAAATACTTAACCAAAATTAAATATGTTTACGTTTTTCATTTTCATTGAAGAGCGGTGGGGCTTGAAGACCAACGAAACAACATAGAAAACTTTATATTTGCAATTGCAGTGGAGTATTTTCCTTATTTTTGTGACGTAAACAAAAACCGAAGTAGTAAACGTGGCACGAAACGTAATGGGGTCTAAAAATATGACAAGTTCTTATGCTTCTATGATATCAAAACAACTAATAAAGATATTTGCAGTTTAATGATTATTAACTAAAATTTATTTTCCTTTAATGACCCCAATGTCCATAATTTTGTATTCCTTATTTCATTTAATCTCCATCAGAAATTGTGCAAATCTTGCCAAAAGCAAATTCTCAAAAAACCATTTAAACTTATGTTTTGTTATTTTGATATTTCGTCCTTAAATCAAGATTCAAATTTTTATTTTGAATATTATAAAATAATTGAAATAAAAGGGCTATTCGGTTCGAAAAACCAACAAATATTTTATCTTAAAACTTTTAAGTTTGCACCATAATTTCTTTCTACGTTGTTCCTATAATAAAATGTTTAAGCTATAATTCTGTAGCAGTAAAAAGATAGAGATTATATAGCTAATCAATAAGGATTTCGTTCGTTCGTCACGTCCGTCCGCCCCTACCAAGAAACTTTATTACACGGCTTTGATTTTATTGTGGAATGGCTGAGAACTGAAAAGATACTCATACTCAAGTCATACACATAAATATATGAATAAATCTAAATTGTGGCAAAGGCTTAAGAATAGACATGAACATGAACACCAGAAATGTTGGGCCACACATCATCATCATCATCACATTGTTTAGCACACAAAATGAAAAAAGTCTCATTTCTCATGTCTTCCCTCGCTTTTGCCTCATGTTGGTGGGGGGTTGAGAATACAAGAATAAAAAGGATATTCCATGAAGGAGTCGCTTTTATATGAAAATTCATGTGTTCGAGGAACAAAAGTGAATTTTTTACTAATGGACTTTCGCCATCATGAATATGAGTATATAAGTTGGAAGGCGGCGCATTTCCGGGTTTCGCACTTTAGCACGACCGACCCTCTTTGGCAGCATAATCGCCGTAATAATGATGTGCCCCCTCACCCCCTCCCGCAAGCCATCCATACAACTTATGAATTGCATTACAACCACAACTTTGAGGCGAACGAAAACTGGCTGATGGCTGCTTGCGCCTGGATCCTGCTATATGGTTGCAGAGCCGAGAGCAACTGAAGAACTGAAGGCCTTAGAGGCATAGGCATAGGTATAGGAAGGAAATGTGATTTACGTTGGGCCACAGGAAGTCTTCCTAAGTCATAAATCTTCCATTCGAAAAGTTAGCTTCTTGAAGTTCGGCTCAGCAGCGTAGCGCAGTAGCACGGCAGCACGGTGTGGTGTGGCAGCAGCAGCTTACCACATATAGGATAAATGTGTGTGTGTGCACAGAATACATACATATATCTTTTTAAAGGATAATTTTCATGTGGTGGCCTCCCTATATCCTACAAAACGACCACACCGACATCGGAGCCAATATGCAAAAGAGTAGGTGAGGTGTCTCTGTTCGTAGCCTTCATTTTGTCATGTGAAGGTAACATTCAGAATTTTTGCATCCTTTAAAAGCACAAGTTTGTATTTTAAGTAAAACTATCCGAAAGTATGGAAATATTTTAAAGTTTTCTAAGGGGGGGAGGAGGAGGAACAGAGGTCTTGTTTGTTTTGTGTCACAGAATGAAAAAGCGATGCATAAAGGTCGACTTGTCTCAAAGTTTCATGTTGTGTTGCCACTAATTTGACATGTAGAATGATTGATGGAACTTTGCCAAACTCTCCCAGGTAAATTAAGATTCTATTTCTATTTTTCTTGTTTAGTTTTAGTGCACCACCTCACCTAGCGTAACTACACAGAACAGAAGAGAAAATGTTCTAGAGAGTTTAGGGAAATTAATGCTGAATAAACACGATGGCTTATTTGTAACTTTTATCATAGTTGAATTTTTGCCTAGGAAAATAAATATTGGCGTTTTACACGAACAAAATATTGCACAAAAATGAAGGCTTATGTATGTTCTTAATATGTTCTTGTTTATTCTGAAGAAGTTTGTCTGATGTGCGGATTTTCGGCTGAATATGAAACAGTTTTTAAATGTTCAGGGAGTGTGCACCAGACGTGTAGTTTTTAAGAAAAAAATATAACGCATGTGATTTTATTTTATATCTTGGATTTAGCTTTATTATAAAGACAGGGGTTTTTGATAGGCCCAATTTTAAACCACTATAAGCCCTATGTTAATGTAACGTGTATATTATACTCTTTTTAGGCGTCAATTGTCTTGAGCTAATTTGTGTAAGCAAGGGACTTCACATAACCCCATACAAAAAATAGTACAGCTGTGTTAAATCACATGAACTTGGGGGCCACCCACAGTCCCACGACACGCGAAAAAATACGATCACCAAAAGGTTCCTTCAATAAATTTATATGTAGCATGAAACGAACTCATATTTTAGTAATAAATGCACACAATTTTTCTTCAAGAGTAAGACTAATCATTATGAAATAGTAAACCGCCCTGAACAGAGAACAAGTGACAACTGTCAAAAAGACCGACTCCGAAAAAAGTATTGCCAGATTGAAAATCATCTTAAAAAACACCCACTTCTCAATTAAGTACAATCTAAGATAGAAAAACTATCACTGAATTATATTAAGGGTGACTTTAATTAAATTTTGGAATTGTTTATTTACTTACTTACTTACTTACTTAAGGTGGCGCTACAGTCCTGTGTGAACTAGGGCCTCACCCAACAAACTTCTCCATCCGGAGCATTGGTTTCCATGCGCTCTACGTGACCCAGCCATCTTAGTCGTTGGACTTTTACCCTTCTGTCTAAATCTACGTCGCTGTACAGCCCGTTCAGCTCGACGTTCCATTTTCTCCTCCAATCCCCTTCGATATATACGGGACAGTAGATCACACGAACTTTTCTCTCGAACCGACCCAAGGTGCTTTCATCCCCTTTTGTCATAGTCCATGCTTTTGCACCGTATAGCAGGATGGGTATGATAATGGTCTTATATAGCAACACTTTGGCCCTCGAGAGAGGACTTTACTACTCAATTGCTTTCTTAGTCCAAGGAAACAGCGGTTAGCAAGAGTTATTCTGCGTTTGATCTCTGCACTGCTGCTGTTTTCTGCGTTTACAGCAGAGCCTAGGTAGACGAAGTCCCTGACTACCTCAAAGTTACGTCTGTCGATTGTGACGTTTTGACCAAAACGTTGGTGTTGTATGTCCTTTCTAGACGACAGCATGTACTTTGTTTTGCCCTCATTAACCGTTAAACCTGTTTTTGTCGCATCTGTCTCAATACTCACAAAGGCCCCATTGACATCACGCTGAGTTCTTCCGATTATGTCAATGTCATCAGCATATGCTAGTAATTGGACAGACTTTTGAAAGATAGTCCCTCTAGTGTTGACATGGGAGCCTATGCACATTCTTTCAAGTACGATGTTAAAAATCGCATGACGGCGTATCACCTTGTCTAAAGCTCCTTTTGACATCGAAGGGCTCTGTTAAGTTGTTTAGTTGTTTCCAACGTTTATGAAGCAGCGTGAATTCTCCACAGTCATCCTGCACAAACGGACGAATTTGGCAGGGATGCCAAAACTAGACATGGCTCTATGCAGCTCGTCCCTGTAGATGCTGTCATATGCGGCCTTGAAATCGATGAAAAGATGGTGGGTGTCGATTTGGTGTTCTTGGGCTTTTTCCAGGATCTGCCGTATTGTGAACATTTGATCAATTGTGGATTTCCCTGGTCTAAGACCACATTAAAAAGGACCTATCAGGTTGTTGACGATGGGTTTTAGACGTTCACATATTATGGCAGAGAAGATTTTATAGGCGATGTTAAGTAGACAGATTGCTCTATAGTTGGTGCAGTTTAGAGGGATTAATTTTTTCAGGATCTGGCAAACAATACTGAGGTTTTATTCATCGGGCATGATTTTTTCCGACTATATCTTACAGATAAGTTGGTGCATGCTCCTAGTCTAATTATGTCCAGCTGCTTGAAAGAGTTCGGCATTCAAGCCATCTGCTCCACCGGCTTTATTAGACTTCAGCTTAGATATGGCAATCTTTACTTCGTCTAAGTTGGGAGGACGGGACTGTTGGCTTTCATCGTCTATCTTGAATGGATCATCCTGCCTGATAGCAGAACTCAGTTCGTCTTCGCCGTTATGCAGTCTGCAGAAGTGGTCCCTCCATATCCTCAGCAATAACTGCGGTTCCGCTATGATGTTTCCACTTTCGTCTTTGCAGCCTTCGGTTCTAGGTTTATGTACCTGTGAATTTCGTTTCACCTGTTCATAAAACTTTCGAACTTCATTCCTGCTTTTAAACCTCTCAACATCTTCGCACGCTTCTCATGACCTCTCTTTTTCCTTCTGAAAAGTCGGTGTTCCTCTCGCCTCTTCTGCTCATAGAGCTCATGAGCAGCTCTCGTCCTTTTATGCCTGCCGACATTTCTCATCAAACCAGAGGTTCCTTATTGGCGGCTGTTTGAAACCCAGCACATCAGAGGCGGCTTCTCTGATTGCATCTTGGCAATGCTGCCACTGGTTTTCGATACATTGTGCTAACGGCAGAGAACTTCGAGAGAGGTTACTTGTAACTCGGTCGGAAAAGGATTTGGCGATCTCTGGCGGTTGTAGCCGTTCGATGTTGTACCTACTCCCAGCACCTCCATGTTTTGCCTTGCGTCTGGAAATCCGAAGTGCTGCCTTGGCTACAACGAGGTAGTGGTCCGAGTCGATGTTAGCTCCTCGGAAAGTTCGTACAACCATGATGCCGGAAACGTGCTTGGTGTCAATCGCAATATGGTCAATATGGTTGACGGTAGATTGATCTGGATGTTGAGGTGTGGAAAACGCGTACTGGCTTCCATGACGTTTCGCCCCGCAGCAAAATCTATGAGCCTGAATCCATTGTTGGGAGTGTTGTCGTGCAGGCTGTTCTTCCCGATTATACCACCAAAGATGTTTTGCCTTCCTAGCCTGGCATTAAAATCGCTAAGGACTATTTTAATATCGTAGCTAGGACACTGCTCATATGTTTTGTGTAGGAGCTCGAAGAACATATCTTTGGTGTTGTCGTCTTTCTTTTCTGTGGGGGCGTGTGCGCATATCAGGCCAATGATGCCGAATTTAGAATTGATGCGTATGGTCATGAGGCGCTCATTGATGCACCTATAGCTCAAGACTTCTTGCCTAAGTCTGGCTCCAATGATGAAGCCGCATCCAAATAAGCGCTGTTGATTTTCGTGGTAGCAGTCACCAGAGTAAATATCGCAGTTTTTCATCCTCTTTTTGCCTGGCCCATCCCGTAGTATTTCCTGGATGGCGGTCATATCTGCTTTATAGCTAATTCTTTGGCCGCACGTTGTCTGTTAAGGGACCTAACATTCCACGTGCATATCCTAAGTTTGTTGTCCCTAATTCGTGTGCGTAAGTTGTCAACAGTAAATCCGTCCGTATCCTAGGCTTGTTGGTGCTTCGCAACTATGAAGCTGTTACGTGGCCAGGAAGTCACCCCGACGGAACAACCCTCAACGTGGAGGGCCAGATCCTAAGT
The DNA here is from genome assembly GCF_945859685.1 of Eupeodes corollae. Taxonomy (NCBI): domain Eukaryota; kingdom Metazoa; phylum Arthropoda; class Insecta; order Diptera; family Syrphidae; genus Eupeodes; species Eupeodes corollae. Next base: position 52,695,736 of record NC_079148.1, on the reverse strand, counting down.
ATAACTGCAAAGATGGGGAGCCGGATCAAACCGATCCTAATTGGCCTGGAATTCGAATAAGTCGAAGAAGCCCTATAAGGTGTTCATTTAGTAGTTTAACCTTACTGGAACTGTAGACGCCACCTTTGATTCCATCTTGGGAATTCGTCCACTGCCGTCTGGATAAGGAGCGGTGGCTTAGTGGAAACACCTCTCCCCCCCTTTCTCGTGAGTTGAAATTGTGTATTTACACAAAATTAGCTGTTTTACTATCAGTTTTGAATTTCGCAATTTTAACAGTTAAAATATTAAGTATTTTCCAGTGATTTGTATAAATACTATAATTATGAATGTATACGAGAACTGTATTTATAAAGCTTGAACGGAAGCAAGAATTTTAACTATTTGCGAAACGATTGTAATTCAAAAAAGAGGCTGGGATGCGACCCGCACTGATAACTTTTTATCCCGTCTGTCGACAAATCGATTTGCTGGTCGAACATCAATTTTTACCAACTTTTGTTAAATTTTTCTTTTTGTAAAAGTGTTCAAAATCTAGTACATTTATACAAAAAAAAAAGTAAAACAAAATCTAATACTTTTTCCTTGTTTGTCACTTTGACATGAACATAGTTTTTGCTTCCTTCTTATCTATCGATCTTTTGTTAAAGTATCACGCATTATCTCGATCTTAATCTTGTTAAATAAAAGTAATCTTTAAATATTATCAAAAGAGTATCATTTGAATTAAAATTAACATTAATGGTCCTTCGAGCCGGATTGTTCTTACCGCGAAATAATTATTTATATAATTTTTTTGAGAAAAAAGTGCAGTCCATAACCACAAACTAAATGTCTAATGCAACACAGTTGTCAGCCATTTTAGAACAGCAGTATGAGTTATTCGACACTATTAAAGAATCGCTCGATAAATTGGGTTCCAACCCAACAACCCAAAGAATAGAGTCTCGTAAAAATGCTCTCTGCGAAAATTGGACTTTATTCAAAGAAAGTCACCAAAGTGCCACATCCATCAAAGCATCACTGAAAGTTGAAACACGACAGAAATTCGAAGAGGAGAATTATTTTAAAAACAAAATGTATCGTAGCTGCGAAGAAAATTATCTAGATGCCATCGAACACATGTCTACGTTGAAAGATAAGTTATCAGAAGTTCCAAATCTAGATGGGAAAGCTCTTGCTGCTACGTCTGCCAAACCGCAGATTTTGGCAAATAACCACCAGCTACCAAAACTACCTCTACCAGTTTTCAACGGCGAATTCTCTGAGTGGCCTTCATTTAAAGACTCCTTTATGGCAATCATCGGAGCTGATCCGTCGCTTTCCTGTGTCACAAAGCTTCAATTTTTAAAAGGATGTCTCATAGGTAAGGCGGCATCACGTCTACATGGTGTATCAGTTACGGCATCAAACTTCCAAATCGCTTGGGATGACATGATCTCTTATTATGATAATAAAAGACTACATGTCGACGCAGCAGTTCAAGCTATTATTTCAGCCAAAGCTGTTAACGAGGAATCTTCTTCTAAATTGGAGACCTTGTTTAACGACATTAATAAAGCTTTGGGGTCGCTTGAAGGTCTTGGTCGTGATGTGAACCAGTGGAATGATGTACTTACACATATCGTTTCTCGTAAACTAGATGGTGCTTCTATTAAGGAATGGGAAAAGTCACTAGGACCTTCAACCGAGCCACCCACATGGGCGGCACTGAAAGAATTTATTTTAACCCGAATTCGATCACTTGAAGCCTTTGAACGCGCTACTTCATCGCAAAACAAATCCCAATCATCCAGCTCAAGGCAGCAAGTTAAGGCGAAAGCGCATCATGCAGCAGCGCAGCAAACAAAACAGGTATGTTTTAATTGTCAAGGCGAGCACTATATCTCTTCTTGTCCAGGTTTCTTATCAAAGACTCTAGCAAATCGCTTAGAGCTTATTAAACAATTAAAACTATGCTTCAACTGCCTCGGTCCTCACCAACTTAATACATGCTTTTCAAAACGGAGATGCCAAAAATGTGGACGACGTCACCATACAACCATACATCAAGAAAATACATTTATCAATTCAACTGTGGCATCTAATGAAGCTATTCCAAGCAACAGCATTAATTGTGTATCTGCCGTTTCTAGTGTCACCTGTACAACCAAGCTTCCCAGATCAACAACGCTTCTCGCCACTGCATTAGTGAAAGTAGTATCCAGTTTTGGAGAGTCATATCTTGTCCGAGCTTTCCTTGACCAGGGCTCCGAAGTTAACCTTGTATCAGAATACCTCATAAACCTTCTACAGCTACCTCGATCGTACACATCTTTATCTATAGTTGGTATTGGAGGTGATTCCTCCTCATCTCATCAATCAAAGGGCATGGTAACTATTAATCTGAAATCTTGCACAAGCGAATTCACTTGCAGTTTTAACGCATATATCTTATCAAAACTTACCAACCTTTTACCATCGGCTGTGTCCAAACATTCTGGCTGGGCACATTTGCAAAACATTGATCTAGCGGATCCGGAATATCACCAACCTGGTCGTGTAGACCTCATTCTTGGAGTAGAGATGTATGGACAAGTCCTGCAAAATGGACTTATCAAAGGACCTGAAGGAGCACCAATAGCACAACGTACATCTCTGGGGTGGATTATTTCAGGGTCATCAACGTCAATAGCCCCATCAGAAGCAAAATCGTTTCACTGCTGTACAGATGATCACCTAGATGACTTAGTGCAAAAGTTTTGGATGCAAGAAGAATCTTTTAAATCTTCTGTCGATACACTTACTCCAGAAGAAGAAGAATGCGAGCATATATTCCAATCCACACATTCTCGTGATGCCGTAGGGCGATTTATTGTACGTCTTCCTTTCAAATCCGTTCCAGCATCGTTCGGAGATTCGAGATCTCCAGCTTTAAAGTGTTTAAGCCGATTAAAAAACCGTTTTGTACAAAACACTGAATTTGCCATTGATTATTCTAACTTTATTACAGAGTATGAACAACTTGGACATATGCAACGAGTACCGACACAAACTCAAAACAATGATCAGATGTTTTATTTACCTCATCATTGTGTTCTTCGCAGTTGCAGCTCAACGACCAAATTAAGAGTCGTTTTTAACGGATCTCTGAAAACAGATAAGGGAAAATCTCTTAACGGTTTCCTACACGAAGGTAAAAAACTGCAAGTAGATCTTCCTGATGTTCTGACCAGGTGGCGAGTTAATGAGTTTGCCTACTGTGCTGATGTAAAAAAAATGTTTCGGCAAATCAAAGTGCACCCGGACGACTGGAATTACCAACGTATTTTATGGACTGAAGGTTCTAACATTCAAGAATTTGTACTTACCACAGTCACATACGGAACCAAATCAGCTCCATTTTTAGCAAACAGGGTCCTACATCAGTTAGCCGAGGATGAAAGTTATCGATTTGCAGACGTCAAAGATGTTATAAAAAAAAATACTTACGTAGATGATGTGTACGATGGAGCAGCTACAGTACAAGAAGGTAAGAATCGAATTTCTCAAATTACTCATCTCTTTGAAGCAGGTGGATTTCAATTGCAAAAATGGGCAGCCAATAACAAAAATTTAATCGCAAATGTTCCGGAGCAAAATCGAGCAACCGCCCCATTGCTTTCCATAGAAGACAGTCCTGTTCACCGAACACTGGGATTGAACTGGCAGCCTACATTGGATCGATTTATTTTCATCCCAGTACATCAGCAGGAACCAGCACTATATACAAAACGCACAGTGCTATCTAGAGCAGCTCAACTTTTCGATCCCTTGGGTTGGCTTTCTCCTATCGTGGTTGAGGCCAAGTTATTTATACAAGAACTCTGGCTTGCAGGCTTTGAATGGGATCAACCAATATCTAAATCATTTGAAAGTCGATGGAAAAGTTACATCAACCAGCTCAGTGATCTCTCCATGATATCTGTGCCCCGATGGCTTGGAATAACTCCTTGTTCTTTATCAATCGAACTGCATGGGTTTTCCGATGCCTCACAACTAGCTCTTGGAGCTGTCGTTTATATTCGTGTGGTAAAAGAAAATGAAACGAATATTACAATCTTATCATCAAAAACAAAGGTAGCTCCAACTAAGCGCTCTGAAAAGTCTTTAAAACGGCCAAGATCTGTTCGAGTCACAATTCCGCGGCTGGAATTGACTGCAGCGTTAATGCTTACGAAACTGGTGAAGCACGTAGTCTATGTTCTTGATTTACATGCAGCTCCCATTCACCTCTGGACTGACTCCAGTACTGCGCTTTATTGGATTCAAGGTGAGCCATCGAGATGGAAAGATTTTGTCCGAAATCGAGTCACCCAAATCCAAGAGATATTGCCGAAAGCAAATTGGCATCACATTTCAGGTGAGCACAACCCCGCAGACCTCCCATCTAGAGGAGTTTCACCACGCCAGTTAGCTGAAAGCGATCTTTGGTGGAAAGGTCCACGGTGGCTTCAGCTTACTTCAGATAAGTGGCCAAACCTAATCCCAGCTCCAGATTCTAACGTAGATCATGAAGAACGTCATACACTAGTAGCTACAACAATTCATTTTAAAAATAGACAAACATGGGATCTTCTCCTACGGTATTCATCTTTGTCGAGACTTTTGCGAATCACTGCATGGTGCAAACGTGCTATTTTACGAAATAAAATGAGAGTCTTATTGCGAAAAGCCACTAATAAATCAACTCCAAGTTCATTCACGTCTGGGGAAATTGAAAATGCAAAATTAACCCTTAGTACATCAACTAATGAATGCCCTTTAACACCATTAGAGATTGAAACAGCAAAATCATTTTGGATACGCAAAATACAACTTTTATATTTTAAAACTGAAATTAATCAACAGCCCTCTTCATCGGCTTACGCCATTTCTTGACTCACAAGGAGTTCTGCGAATTGGTGGGCGGCTTCGGAATGCACAAATAGACCCAGACATGAAACATCCTATCATATTACCGAAAGATTCAACCTTCACCAAGCTTGTTTTGGACCATACTCATCAAGCAACTCTTCATGGCGGTGTGCAGTTGATGCTTGCAACATTGCGAAGAACATACTGGATTCTGGGAGGACGTAGTTACGTGCGCTCATTTGTACATAAATGTGTCGTGTGTGCTCGTCATCGAGCCGCTACTTCAAAGCAACTCATGGGTCAACTTCCTTTCAATCGTACCATTCCTTCTCGTCCATTCTTACATTCCGGTGTGGATTATGCCGGGCCCTTTATTTTAAAAACTTGGAGAGGAAGAGCAGCAAAAACCTATAAGGGTTATCTAATCGTATTTGTTTGTTTCTCATCGTCAGCTGTTCATCTGGAAATAGCGACAGACTATTCATCGGAAGGTTTTCTAGCAGCCTACAAAAGGTTTGTAGGTCGTCGAGGTATTTGTGCTTCTTTAACAAGCGATTGCGGTACAAATTTAACAGGCGCTGACGCCGAACTAAGAAAACTTTTTAGGGCTGCTTCGAAGGAAAGCGAACATATAATAAATGTACTAGCTAATGATGGAACTAAATGGCAGTTTAATCCTCCAGCGGCACCTCATTTTGGCGGAAAATGGGAAGCGGCTGTCAAGTCCGCAAAATTCCATATCAAGCGAACAATTGGTGAGTCTCGTTTAACATATGAAGAATTTTCTACCTTATTAGTACAGATAGAAGCAGTCCTAAATTCTCGACCAATTTGTCCACTTTCTGATGACTCTGAAGACCTCGAAGCATTAACCCCAGGTCATTTCATTATTGGACATGCAATCAGTACCGTACCGGAACCCTCATTACTCCATGTTCCAGAATCAAGGCTGTCACGTTATCAACATTTAAGACAAATGTTAGAACGATTTTGGCAGAGGTGGTCAATCCAATATTTACAGCGTCTTCAAGAATTTGCAAAATGGCATGAAGCTATGCCATCTCTGAAAGTAGGAACACTTGTTTTAGTCTTAGACGAGCGGTATCCTCCAACAAAATGGCCACTTGCCCGAGTAATCGAAACTCATCCAGGGTTGGATGGACTCGTAAGAGTCGTCACCATCAAGACTCAATCATCAACATTGAAGCGACCCGTTGTCAAGCTTTGTCCCTTACCAGTCTACACAGAAGATCAATCAGAGGTTCAACGTTCTGATGGAGACGTTGAGGTGGGCGGAATGTTCAAAATCTAGTACAATTATACAAAAAAGAAGTAAAACAAAATCTAATACTTTTCCTTGCTTGTCACTTTTGACATGTTCATAGTTTTTGCTTCCTTCTTATCTATCGATCTTTTGTTAAAGTATCACGCATTATCTCGATCTTAATCTTGTTAAATAAAAGTAATCTTTAAATATTATCAAAAGAGTATCATTTGAATTAAAATTAACAGATTCGAAACCAACATTTAACTAAGACAAGGCAACACTCTTGAATAAGTGGTGCGTAACTTCACGGCCAATAGAAATGTTTTAAAAATCTACACAGTATCTTGGATTTGCACACGACTTCGAAACACAATAGGAAGACGCAAACGTATCGAGTCTAAGGCAAACAAAATGGGTCTTGTGTTGCTTTTTTTAAATATAAAAAAAGTGCAATATTAAAACTTTGCAATTATAAATTTAAAATTTGTGTATTAAATTTAAAAATAAAATAGTTAGGTCACATTTTAAAAAGGTAATAATGTAAGCAGGTGTTACCATCCATAGATGATGCAACCATGAGCTGTACGAGCCGTACATCGAGTTGCCAGCTGTTAAGAAATTGCATTTCAACGGTTAAGATAACTAGGGCATGTTAAGCGAATGAATGTCAAAGCTTCCGCTATTAAAGTATTAAAAGTCAAGCTGCAGGGAATAAGAAGCAGAGGGAGCCTTTATTTCCAGTAAAGCGAGCAAGTTAGAAATCGAGGTATCTTAGGAAATGGCAAGTGTACCATTCGTAAAAATATCTTATTCGATATCTTTATCAAACATATTTTGTCTGTCTGTCCAAACCATTGATCCGCTGCAGTTCAACTTAGAAATTAAGGTTTAAGCAGATTCAGGTTAGGCGATTTCTTTTTTAATTTTTCGTAACGTTTTTTATCGAAAGAAATCATTCTGTAGTGAAATAGCAATAATTCTACTGGACTTTTGTTACGACCCAAGTTCAAACCCAGATACAGCAAAATAGATGTCTTTTTAAATTCTGAAATATAAACGTCTGCCTAATTTTCAACAGGGAATTTTAAATATCACATAAAATAGGCTCACCAAATCAGTTTTGTATGTGGTGAGATACGTATATGTAAGTACTTACTATATGTACACATCGTATGTAATAAGTTTGATATAACAGCCAAAAAAAAAAACGAATTAACCCCAAAATATCACCCTTTTCCATCCACATAATAAGCCAAAATTTACACTAACCTTCTTTTGAAATGAATCCAGACAGAGGCAATTATTTCTTTTTTCATTTTCTTGGCAAGCTCCAGTAACCATGCCACCACATAACCATCACCAGAACCACTGCCTCTGCTATGGCAACCTCACAATACCCGATAATGTATTATGAACTGATGAATGGCTTACTGATGAAACGAGACTACGTACATATATACGGTTCAGGATCGTATGGACTATAATTTTGAGAGGTTGTTATTTGGAAGCGAGTTTCAGTTTATTCTATATATCTAAACACACTAAGGTTGTTATGGTATCGACATTGATATCGACATCGACACATAATTAGGTATTCTACTGCCGCATGTTTCAGGTGTGTACTGGATATATGCTTGTACAATAGGAGTAACTCTTCACGTGTGGATACCACGCCACGACTGTAGATTAATTTAGATGTTTGAGCGGATTGAGGTTGTGTGTCGGGTCGGTTATTGTACTTTTGAGTGTGTTTCATTAGCAGATACGACCGAAGAAGATACAAAATGATGGAAAAGAGGGCGCTGTGTGGAAGGTTTTATGTTTAATTTCTATACAAGGATTTTTAATACACATCTGAAAAAGACGCAAAATATCATAGGACATAATTGAGGACATTTTTAATCTAAGAGTTTTCATTTCGGTATATTAAGTACGGTTATCATAAAAATAGATTTTGAGTGTTATTTCACTAAGTTAGTAAATATTTAGATAATTTGAAAGAAGGAAAATATTAACCTAGGCTATTACGACACGTTTAACATGTAGACTAGTTTTTACAAATCGCTTAAAACTCTTCTTTAATATTCTCTAAACCTAGCTGACAAAATTTAAATTACATAATGTGTATTACACATTTCAGGGACATTTATATTCTTGAAACTAGTGTTTAAATCTCAGCTCTAGAACATCTAAAGCAAATTCACTTCAAAAAGTAGATGTACAAAATTTTTTAAGATCTTAAAAGTTTTATTCAACAGAAAATCAATTTTGAAAGAAATATAATTCATGACTGAACTAGAACTTGCTTATTGCTTCAAAAAAGTCAGTTTCAAAATATTTCCTATATTTACGATTTAAAAACGTACCTGCAAAATGAGTTTTTTCTCAAAAATTCGAATGTCATTTTATTTCTGAAAAAACTTATATTACTTTTCGAAAATCTTAGAGCAGTTTTTTTTTGTTGATTTTCAAAAAGCTGTAGGAAAATTTCCTAAAAAAATACATGCAATTCAGAAAAATGCATGAAATCTTTATTTAAATCGATAGTACATATAATTTAATGTTTGAAGATTATTTCATGCAAATATTGATCATAACTGCACCTCAAACTTTCCATAGAAAGTTATTGTAATGGGTCATTTTTTTAAACAGATAATAAGGCAGAAAGATGCAGAAAATGCTCTCAAGAAAATTGCGTGGGTAGTTTTTTTACCATACAAGTTTGAAAAAAGGTGAAAATTTTGGTTAACCCTAAATATCTTACGAACCAAAAACGCTAGAGACTTGAATTCATTCACCTCCAAAATTTTACGACTAAAATATGATTTCATCTCCAAACCAAACGAAGAATAATTTTTTTGGCATCAGATAAAATTTTTAGAAAAATCGAATTAACAGTTTTTTTTTATAAAAAATAAAAATCTAAAAAAAATCATTACTCTAAGTTGGTAAAAATTAAATATCGATTCAAATATCTTTTCAAAAACTTGAAGTTTAGGCTTCGAACTTAATTTATCTTACAAGAAATATTGTTTTCAACATTCTGAAAAATGTTGAGAAAAAATCGAATTGACAGTTTTTTTACAAAACATAAAAACCTAAAAAAAATTTATAAAAGTTTGTAAAAATTGATTTTCGACTCAAATATCTTTTCAAAAATTTGAAATATTGGCTTCAAACTAATTTTGTCTTTCATAAAATATTTTTGTTAACATTCAGTAAAATTTTGAAAAAGATCGAATTGAATGTTTTTGTACAAAAAATTAAAAACCTAAAAAAAATTTAACAAAAGTTGGTACAAATTCATTTTCGACTCAAATAGCTTTTTCAAAAATTAAAAATATAGGCTTCGAACTTATTTTATTTTACAGAAAATATTGTTTTCGAATTCAGTAATTTTTATATAAAAATCCAACATTTCCTTTTTTCATAAAAAATAAAATCTACAAAAAATAGTACGCAAACTTGGTAAAAATTCATACGAGTACATATAGACAAACTTTTAAGCAAGACAAATCGACAGATGGGATGGGAAGTTAGCTGTGTGGGTCGCATCCCAGCCTTTTTTTTTTTGCATATGAAACTGAGTCCGAATTCGACTCTGCTCGATCAATCTTCCATACGAGTTCAAGCTCGTCAGCTCTGACTATGAGAATATTGAACTTCAATTCGCATCCCAGCCTCTTTTTTTTCTCAGGACACGTTTTTAAACAACTTTTAACTGTTGGATTTTGTTTAAATATGCCCCTCCTCAAGAACTGATACCATAACTTCGAGTGGAAAATACCATACCATACCTTTTTTAACGTGGAGAATGAACAATATTTTTTTAACCAATAGAAGCATCTTACGGTTGAAAGAAGATATTGCTTTAAATCCATAATGTGCTTATAGACCATTTGAAATGTTGGTCAATTTTGACACTTAAATACTTAAAATCTTTTGCTATTTCTATATTGAAGCATGTACTGCAGCAGTTTACTTCAGAATTGAAGGTATTTATTAAATGAGATACTAGACATATGCTATTGAAGAGTTTAAAACTAGAACAAGACGGAGCATGGAACAATAATTGTATGTCATTTAGTCCAATGCTTAACATCATAAGTTTGGATTTGTTACTGACTAAAAGTTTATGGTCCGCAAACCATAGCCTTAATAAATGTACATCTTGGTTTATATCCGAAACCAAATTAAATGGACTAAGAAAATTGTATCCAATTGCTATATCATCAGCAAATGCGTTAACTTTCCCTAAAAATAGCAGATTGAAGATGGAATATAAACCAAGAAAAGAATGGGCCCAAGAACTGACCCTTGTGGGACACCCAAGTTAATATCCATGGAATCACTTAGAAAATTACCTACTTTGACTATCTGAGACCTTTTACACAGGTAGAATTCAAACCAATTGTAGATGAATCCTCGGAAACCAACAACATGCAATTTTTTCAAAAGGATAGAGTGACTGACGATGTCAAAGGCTTTTGTAATGTCAACAAAAAGCGCAGAACATTTTATTTGTTTGTCCACTCCTTGCTGTATTGAACAGCAGAAATTTAATAAAGCATCTTTTGTTGACATTCCCGATCTAAATCCTAAATCCTAAATCTAAATATCGTAAGATTCTACTATATACAATTTTTTCAAACATTTTTGAAATTGATTGTAATAATGAAATAGGTCTGTAGTTCTTTACATCCTTTTTGCTCCCTTTTTTTCAAAATGGGTATAACACAAGCAGATTTTAAGTCATTTGGGAAGACACCTGAAAAAACGCTTTTATTAAAAATATGGGTCAAAACATCCACTAAATATAAAGCAGTTTTTTTAACATTGTATTAGAAACTCCATCAACGCCAACTAAGGTTGATTTATTCAGTGTATTTATAGTTTTTAGTACTTCAAGGCCATTTATTGTTTCGAAAACGAAACTATTTTCACTATGTACCACATTTGAAGAGCTAAAGCTATTACAACATTCACAAGAGTTTGTGATATCACGAGGAAAATAAGTTTTTCAATTTCTTTTGGATTTGAGGTACATGTATCTCCATATTCAACTGTCATAGAATCATACTGACTATTTTGTTTTCTAGTTTTAATTGCATTAACGACTCTCTTGGATTATTCTTGGCATTTATTATTTTGTTGTTATAAGAACTATCGCGACTCTGGTGAATTTTATAATTAGCTTCCTTGCCAAAAAACAATTTTAGCATAATTTTTCCAACAATTCGGCCGGTATCTTACGCTACAATGTTGTTTTCCAATTCGTCAATTGAAGACTGCTTGTCTGTATAGACATGAGCTTTAACGTAGCCCCACAAAAAGTAGTCTAAAAGTATTAACTCGCACGATCGAGGCGACCAATTGACCGCTCCCTAACGTTAAATAACATCTTCACCGAACTCGCCTCTCAATAAGTTCATTGTTGCACTTTCTGTGTGGCATTGTCTTATTGAAACCACATGTCATGCAAGTCAATCGCTTGCATTTTGGGCAAAAAATAGTTGGATATCATCTCACGGTAGCGCTCACCATTCAGTACGGTCCATAATGCCACCATCCCACAAACCGCACCAAGTGGTGACTTTTTCTGTATGCATTGGTAGCTCTTGCAATGATTCTGGCTGATATTCATTCCAAAATCGACAATCCTACTTATTGTACCCATTGAGCCAAAAATGAGCTTCGTCGCTGAACACAATTAAATGGAAGAATCGCGCAATGAACTTTCTCAACAAAGCACGCATTTTGATAGTAAAATTCAATAATTTGCAAGCGTTGTTCGTTTTTAAGATCATTCATGGTTAAAGTATAAACCAAGCTGAAGATGTTTCACAGCAAAAAAACACGAACGTGCGTCAGCTTTTTTAACCAGTGTTGCAAAAAGACAGTAGCTTAAAGTAGAAAAGTACTGTAAAATTGTAATTTTTATATACAATTTACGAAAGAGTCACTACATTCAAACTTCCACCCGTTTTTTGAAATAAGATTTAAAGTTAATCCACTTAAATATAAGTAACAGAGGCCTTAATATTACATTTCAAAAAGCAATAGCACCAATATACGAGCACGGGTATGTTTCAATAGCGTGTGAACTTTTTAAATAAAAGGAATCAGAAAATAACACTGATTCCTCACAGTTCTTCAAACGTCTACAAAATACATTACATAGATTGTGTATGCACCTTCGCAACTTACAATCACATCAGTGTCTTCTATACGACCGGAAGGATTACATAAATTCCACTACTCGTATATAAACTTATACTCGCACGGATATCCCCCGGGAGCCTAACTCGCCCATTTCCTTTTTTTGTGAGCTTTGATAAAATCCAGCATATTCCTTGACTCTTTGCGCTTGGGCTTTGCCCCGTTAGAGTTTAAATTGAATATTTTCATTTTTACGGTCCCGAAGCCATTTCAAAGTTCAGTTGGGTTTTATAACGCTCCACTTGATTGCTGTCGGTATATGAAACACACTGAGAAAGTGGCGGCCAGATTGTAAGAGATTTCATAGTCATTGTTTGTGAAAGTTTTTCCCTTTTTTACCTGAAGCTGACTATATGACTACACGTCTTATGGTCGTCGTCGTAGACGCCGTCGTTTGCTGGATGCCACCATCATCACCCATACTACCACCAGTTGTCAGACTCGTCCTTGTACGTTGTCGTAGTCGTAGTCGTAGTCATCGTCGTCGTTGGCGTTGTCGTTGTCGTTGTCGTGGTATCCAAGAGCAAGGGATTCCTTTTTACGACATGAATGGTCGCACTGTTGTTAGGAGAATACAACAAGGGCAGCACAAACGTATTACTATACCTGAAAGGATTTTCAATTAGAGGATGATTCTTGGTCCTGTGAAGGTGCTTCAATTGTATCCAATTTTCCGGTAATGTTGTTATGCCATGTGGTTGGTATTTGATTTGGGTACGTAATAGTATTTTGCCAGAGTTTGACTTAAGTGTCAGGTTTAGAATTCAAAGAGTGAAATTGAATATTTTCTCACAGCATCCATGGAGAATTACCTACACATATATATAAGCATAGATATATTTTATACATCAACCATACTCGCACGTATAAATAAAAAAAAAAACATTCTCTCGTTTCAGATATTTCCTTCATGTTGACATCTTCTTTTGATGGGAACGTAATGGTGATTAAGGTCTGTGTAATGGTATATGAGCCGAACCACCTAAGGATTAAATTTTTGATTTTTTGAATGTTATTTATTTAAATAGGTATAGTTGGGTACTTGTCAAGCTCAATAAAGGTAAATTAGAAAATTTAAAAAGAAATGACGAAAGGAAAATAATGTATTTCTTTGTACCATGATAAAATGGCGATGGTAGAACCCAAAAAATTACTATTTCTGCGTAAGAGTGGAATTTCTTATTACACACCCCGGAATTAATACAGAAAGAACACAAAGAGAAAGATACAATGTTTTGTCCGACATCTGTTAAGGTTAATAATAAAGGACATAAGAGCTATTCGTTCATAACCCACAGAAATCTGAGCTTCTGCTTTTTTGACCTTGTGTACACCTACATGCTCTCTTGGCTCAGTGTGATAATGAAGAGTGTAATTTGGAATGTTTCAAGACGGTCATACATATAAGGACATCAAAGATCTTCACCCAGTTATTGTATGTTTCAAAAAAATAATTATTATACAAGAATAAGTCATGGACAACTCGCTCACTTCTTATTCCAAAAATCAAAATTAAAAACGACCATATGTCTATTGGCGGTAAATTATGAAATAGTGAAAGGGGATTGATAATATGATTAGTTTTAAAATGGTAAAGTTAACTTTTAAACTACAAAGTATTATAATATGGTTTCGAAAATTTTGCATTTTCAAAATTTCGTTTTTCAAAGGCATACAATGTAAAAATCAGGGCTATTAAGAATAAATTACTGGGTGACTAGGTGACACAAACTTGACCTTGTATTTAAAGACACTGTTTACAAATAGTGCCTTTGTTTAAAAACTCTAAAACTTACCTTTTTCAAAACTAAAATGAGTTTTAATAAATCAAAACAACTTGTTTTATTAATTATTTTTCAAAAATCGTGAGAGCGTTTTTTTAAATAGCTTTTTATTTATAAAATCTTTAATTTTCTCATAGAAAGTTATTGTAATGGGTCCGATTTGTCAAATTAAAAATTTTGACATTTCTCGACGTTTCAATGTCCCTAGAGTCGAAATAAAAGATTTTTAGAAAGTTGTCTGTGCGTGCGAGTGTACGTACGTTCGTGACGTTTTTTTCGTTGTCCATAGCTCAAAAACCAGAAGAGATATCGATTTCAAATAAATTTTTGTATACATATAAAAAGGCAGAAAGATGCAGAAAGGGCTCCAAAGAAAATTTCGTGGGTGGTTTTTTTACCATAGCAGTTTGGAAAAAAGGTGAACATTTTGATTAACCCTAAATATCTTACGAACCAAAAACGCTAGAGACGTGAATTAAATGTTATATATTGAAAAATCAATTTAACGGTTTTTTATAAATCAAAAAAAACTGAAAAAAAAATTTGTCACCTCCAAAATTTTACTACTAAAATATGATTTCATCTCAAAAAAAACATTGTGCAACAAGGAATAATGTTTTTGACATCTGATAAAATTTTGGGTAAAATTGAATTGACAGTTTTTTTTATAAAAAATAAAAATATAAAAAAAACATTACTCAAAGTTGGTAAAAATTGCATATCGATTCAAATATCTTTTCCAAACTTTGAGATAATAGCTTCTAACTCATTTTTTTTTATAAAAAATATATTTTTTCAACATTAGGACAGATTTTGAGAAAAATCTAATTGACAATTTTTTTTACAAAAAATAAAAACCTAAAAAAAAATTATAAAAATTGGTAAAAATTGATTTTCGACTCAAATATCTTTTCAAAACTTTGAGATGTTGACTTTAATTTACTTTTGTCTTTCAAAAAACATTGTTGTCAACATTCAGTAAAATTTTAAAAAAAAATAGAATTGACAGTTTTCTTACAAAAAATTAAAAACCGAAAAAAAAATAACAAAAGTTGGTAAAAAATGATTTTCGACACAAATATCTTTTCACAAAATTTGAGATTAAAGCTTTTTACTAATTTTTACTTATAAGAGATATTGTTTTCAACATTAGGCCATATTTTGAGAAAAATCTAATTGACAGTTTTTTTTTTATAAAAAATAAAAACTTAAAAAATGTATAAAAGTTGGTAAAAATTGATTTTCGACTCAAATATCTTTTTAAAAATTGTTGATATTGGCTTTAGACTACTTTTATCTTTCAAAAAATATTGTTGTCAACATTCAGTAAAATTTTGAAAAAAAACGAATTGACAGTTTTTGTACAAAAAAATTAACAAAAGTTGGTAAAAATTGATTTTCGCCTCAAACATCTTTTCAAAAATGTGAAATATTGGCTTCAAACTTATTTTATTTCACATAATAAAAAATTAAATCTACATAAAATAGTACGCAAATTTAGTAAAAACTGATACGAGTACGTATAGACAAACTTTAAGCAAGACAAATCGACAGACGGGATGTTAAGTTATCAGTGTGGGTCGCATCCCAGCCTCTTTTTTCGGTTGGTATGCAGTTTTATAATGCTTCGAAATGCATATTTCACATTTTTACTTAAAAATTTCAAGCATTTTCGAGATATTGAATTTTGAAAAAAAAAATCATACAGGGTTTGAGGTTTCAAACGTAATCGTAAATAAAACACTTAAAACATATTTTGATCATGAAATTTCTTCTGTATTATTAAGTTTGAATGTTGCAAACATTGATTCTTTTAAAGATTTTTCGACCACTTTTTGACACATATTAGGCATTATCTCAACCATGACTTAACGAATGTTGTTTTTTAGAAGCTCCACAGTTATTGGTTTATTTGCATAAACACGGGCCCACAAATAATGTCCAAAGGTGTCAAATCGTATGATCTTTGTGGCCAGTTGATATCGCCACAACGAGAAATTAAGCGGACAGGAAATGTCTCTTGCCAAAAAACCATATTTGCTTGAGTTGTGTGGCATGTGGCACCGTCTTGTTAAAACCACATATTCTCCAAGTCATATTCTTATAGTAGAAAAAAAATTCGGTTATCATATGACCATAACGCTCCGAACTAAAGGTTGCAGTCATTCCATCTTCGATTTCGAAGGTCAAATCACACCTTCGGACCAAAAAGTGGTGTTTCAGAACTCATAAATCCAAATACGCTTCGTCAGTGAAGAAAATTTGGTTAGAAAAATCGCCGTCCACCGCCTGTTGTTCAAGCACCGATAAGACATATCTACGACGTTGTGAATGCTCATCTGGCTTCAGTTGTTGTGTGAGCTGCACTGATGTAGATGTAGATGTAGATCCAAATGCAAAATACGTCATAATGTACCATAAGACAGTCCTAATACCTGAGAACGACAAGGAATTTACAAGTTCGGGTATTCGGCAACAATTCCACTTACAGTAGCGATATTTTAAGTGGTACGAGCGAAACGATGATGCAAAGGCCGTGCAATATCTGTGACCAATCCAGTTTCTTCAAATTTCTTCACAGTTTTGCCAATTGCTTAGTCCATTAAAGACCAAGCACCTTAAAAATAATGATAAATGAAAAACCTTTAAAATCCTGTTTAATGAGTTCTTTATTTGACCAAAAATACACTTGAAAAAAAAAATATTTTGTTTAGTTTGGTCCTTAGAGGGGTGTACTCAAACGAGTACACTGGCCAGATATGGGTACATTCCTTGCCTAGTTATAAAATATTTTGAAGCACTCTTCTTTCGATACAAAGAGTAGTTTGGCACCTCTCAAATATCCATCGAACTCTGCTGTGGCATAATAGGCATTGTAGTTGATTTTGAATTTTTTTGGAGCAATATGTCTAATAATAATGGCTTATTTGGTGCTTTTGTTGATGGTCCGGAATGTATGTATATAAGTCCTCGTTATGATCCTGATAAATGAGAGTTGATTGCGGTTTTCTTTGGTTTGCAAACAATGGAGTCGCCAAGCATTTACCACCTTTGAGTTGATCATATGTGTGAACAATGGCCACTACCATTTGTTTCCATTTATTTTGATTGTTTACAAATTGGTTATGAAGATCGACCCCACCCATACCCTTCTTGTATGCCACTAATGGTTTTGGATGTGGAATGATTACTCTCTCTTTTACTACTGATTACCATCGTTTGACTCTTCCAAAAGGTTTGATCGTGTAGTAGTTTGTTGCAACTGTAAATACAGCATTATCCTTCCACCGCGCCAACAAAATGTTATTTTTTTTTGTCGAATTTGTGATGGAAGTAACCACGATTGGTCTTCATTACCGTCTTCAAGGATTTCAATGGACATTTTTTTGTTCTATTGTCACGAACCGTTTCACGAAATCATTTTTTGCATAACGTAGCCATAAGGTCATGGCTGGTACAATAATTGTAAAGAAAAACAATTGGCCTTTTTACTACTTCCAGTAAATCAAGCACCACTCCAAGTGGTTAACACTTATTGCTTGGAATTACATTTTTGACACCGAAATATATGTCAACGTTATAGCAAAATCCATCGCTATTGCACAACATCCACTCCTTATAGCCAAAACGGACATGCTTTCCACGTATAAACTGCTTTGCGGAATGGTGACCAAAGTATTTGATCATAGCCTCATCAATCTATAGTTTGTCATGAAAAAAACCCAATTTTTTAAAGTTATTGCAAATGATTTTTATCAATGGTCGAACCTTCGCCATTTTATCGCTCTTATCATTTATTAAGGCATGTATTGTTGGCTAAATGTATAAAACGCTTGATTTAATTGAAGCGATTGCGGGACATGGCGTTAGCAAGCAAGGAATTCTTGTGCCTTCGTCTAGTCACCAATTCAAATTTTCTTGAATGATATCCTGAAAAAAGCATTATGCCAAAAAAAGTTCTCAGATCTTCTTTTTTAATCATGAACGTGTTACAGTTTTGGTCCAGTGCATATATTTGGCTCTGCTCAAAAATCAAGTTCATTACCTCATCATTGAAAAAAATGGTCAAAGATTTGAGCTTCGTTTTCTTAATCTATTTCATTAGCATAAACCACATGCTTTGACCATTCAGGATCATTATTTTGAAACTCACCTCTTCCTTAGCCTAGCAAGTGGGATATCGGCTTCACTGGCAAATTCATCAGTGACTTCAACCTCTACTGCTCCTGGTATGCCGACAGGAATATGGGTATCAAGTCCGTTCCGTGAGAAAAAAAATTAGCACGGTGTTTGCCAATGTACTCAATTGAGAACACGACTTTTGTTGACCACTTACCAGGAGCAAAAAATCAATTTTCGTAATGTGAGTTATTTACAATGTTGATCTTTGGTAAAAAAAATTATTTAACAGAACTGGTAATTCAGAAATTTGCCAAAACTGTAATTTTTGACTTACCTTTTACTTTCGCAAGGACACAAAATAGTTTGAAACAAAAAACACAAGGCCCAAAAGTTGACCAAATAACTTCAAAAGAAGTTTAGAAGAATCGCTCGTTAAGTTCGGTGTAGAAGACTTCATTCGAGAATGGATTATTTCCATGCTCAGTGGTAGGAAGATTCAAACCACTCTAGGCAATACAATCGCAACAAAACACGTGAGTAGGGGAACACCCCAGGGTGGTGTCCTTTCGCCTATTCTATTGCTTCTGGTCATGGATACAATTCTCGTTAAATTAGAGAGATGTGGAGTGAAGGCGGTAGCCTACGCAGATGATTTGGTGCTATTGGTGTCAGAAAAGTGCACCTCTGTGATTAGTGAAATCACGGAGTCAGCTTTGAAGAAAGTTAGCAGCTCGGCCACGAGTTGTGGACTAGGAGTTAACCAAAGTAAACTGAACTGTTGCTCTTTACCACCAAAACTAAAGTACCGAACTTCACGCTACCTCGACTCAACGGTCAAATCCTATCATTGTCTTCCAGTGCAAAATATTTGGGAATTATACTCGACCCTTAAATAAACTGGAAACTTAATATTGAAGTACGGGTTAAGAAGGCCTGTGTTACCTTCTACGCCTGCAGCAAAACTTTCGGTAAAAAGTGGAAATTCAGTCGAAGATGATTTTATTGACGTACACAGCCGTAGTACGCCCTATCTTAACATATGGTTCGACTGTGTGGTGGCCTGCTCTTAGCAAAGCCTATAATATTAATAAGCTAAAGAAGGTTCAGAGAACAGCTTGCGTGGGCACCACAGGGCCCATGCGTACTTGCCCAATGGACGCCTTAAACGTTATTTTGGATCTGCTACCAATCGACCTTTTTATTAAATACATATTTTCTTGCAGCGGTATTAGGCTGAAGGAATCAAATAGCTGGTTGTCAAAACCTTATGGTCACAGCAACACTACGAAATTGGTTCCCTCAGATATTATCTCGGTAGACACTGACTGCTGCACTCCTACTTTGAACCTTAGTAAGGGTTTTAAGGTTATTTTCCCATCGAGAGAAGATTGAGAGGACGACATCGTGTCGATAGGTTTCGACACAACCATCTTTACTGACGGCTCAAAGATGGAGTTGTTCTGCGATCTTCTCTGAGTCCCTAAATGTATATAAATCGTTAAGACTTCCTGACCTTGCTAGCGTTTTTCAGGCTGAACTGCTGGCAATAAGGGAGGCATGTAAGATACTTAAACAAAACCCAAACCAAAACAACAAATTAATAGCTAAAGGATGAGATAATTTGCAAATTAACGGTATAGAAAATCAATTATACCTCAGCGTCATCGAAAATTTGGACCATCGTATGAAGACGTGCTGCCTGTGTTGCGGTGGCAATTTTGCAAATATTTTGTTTCATACATAATTAAACCTTACCAATATTATTATAACAGAAATAAATGACAGTAATTTTTAAAATAATTTGTGTTTTATTTAAAATCAATATCGGCCCTTAAAATTTAACCACCCTTTACAAGAGCTCATTCAATTTGATTAATAATACCTGTTTTCTTCAATGTGCATTAAATTAAAACAAAATTAAATATTCCTATCAATTTAAAAAAATGCAACGAATTTAATAAGTAACCACAGAACACCAAGAAAAATCATATCCTTTATAATATCCCAAACCTCAAAAGAAGCTTAAAATTTCACCACCATAATAAATAACAACAAGGAAATTATTATTTGTTGAAAACGATGAACAAAAAAAAACAAAAAAACAAATATATACAATATCCCAATGGAAATCTAGTAGGTATCAACATCTATATGTTTTTGTATATATCATAGTTAAATAAAACTCTTTTCGTGCCCACTTTTCGCAAACAGTTCTTTTGCCACCTATTTGTGCGACTTCTGCATCTGCATGTTAAACATTGTGTTAAGATTTCAATCACGTTCGATCTAAAATAGCACGTGATTTGTATTGTGCATTCCCTAACTGGAGAGTTCTCTATAATTCTATAAATAAGGTGGCCATATTTTCTTAAACGGCCAAAACTTTAACTAAAAAAAAAAGAATTTTTTTTAATTTCCAAGATTGAAAGTTTTCTGAAAAGCTTAGTTTTTATTATTATCCGTACAAATTTTTAGTAATATGCTTTCAGTGATTTAGTTTGTTAGTTTTAAAAAAGCTGACTCCATAGATGCTTCCAAGTATTAATTAAGTTCTCATTTTCATTATAACTTGCGATGAAAGTTACCGTTTAAAGTCATTGAAAATCACATTTTACAAATGAGAACCTCAAGAATATTTCACATTGAATTATGACAACAATTTAAATTAAATCAACGCAAATGTGTGATAAACTGAATACGGTAACCTTATTTTTCCACTGCACAATGCGAATTATGAAATTGGAAATATCTCTCATCGCATTTCTAAACCTAATAACATAACACTATGCACAGTGGTGTTAGTTTAATATATATACACATGTATGTAATAAATATTATGTATATATTATGCAAGATACAATAGGAAAGCATTGTTAGTAGCACAGACACTCGTGACACACTTGGGTAAGGTATATCCTTTGTCATACGAAAACAAAGTCACTAGGACAATCCAATATATGAGAATTCTTCTAAAAAGGAATTTTCTAGTAAAATGTTTGCTCTGAACTATATTATTACATATCACAGTCAAAATTCAGAATCCTTAAACAAAATCCTTTGGTTGACGATGACACTTTAACAGGTCCTTTATTGTTTCTTACAAGAATTTTCGTATTGTGAGCATCTTGGTGTTAGTATATTGTATACGTTCGAAAAATGATTTTGTTTTTCTTATTTTCTTTTTATCGAAAAAGACAATGGTTCCTCCTTGAATTTCATAAGATTGTGAGTTTTGTTTTCTCTTAACTTTGGTGTCTAGATACTTTTGAAAAAATAATGAAGCACATAAGTTTTGACAATGTTTTTCGTTCGTGAAACTATTAAAACACATTCAAATTTCCAAATTTTCTACACTCTTACTTAGGATATTTCAATGAAAATCAAATATCAATGCCAGATTGTCCTCGTAAGAAGTTCTTATTATATTGGTCCTCAAAATCAGTCGTATTTTTAAATCTTCATGAGCAATAAATAAAACCTTGCTAATTAGTTTGACATACACTTCGTGTCAAATGAATAGGGATACATTTTTGTTAATTTTTTATTTGACGATATTTTTCAAACCCTTAGGTTTTTTGGAAAACCCCAATAAAGGAAATAGGCCAAATTTGAACCTACCGGAATATCGGCAAAAAACATTTTGTCTATAAGGCAGCAAAATAAGAAGATGTTTGAACACTGTACACAACTACCTCAAGGTATGAGAAAAAAAGACAAGGGAAGTTTCAAGAAAGCCACATCTGCTTCAAATTCAAAGCTTTCCATTAGTAAAATCAAGGTAGAAACTGGGCAAATGCTTGTAGATCGACTGTTGATCGGGTGAAACAAAAAGTAGATCATACAAAACACCCAAAATTTAGGAAAAAAGAGACTGGGATGCGACCCACACTGATAACTTCCCTTCCCGTCTGTCGATTTGTCTTGCTTAAAAGTTTGTCTATATGTACTCGTATCAATTTTTACCAAATTTGCGTACTATTTTTTGTAGATATTATTTTTTACGAAAAAAAGGACTGTTGCATTTTTATATAAAAATTTCTGAATATCGAAAACAATATTTTCTGTGAAACAAAATAAGTTTGAAGCCAATATTTTTAATTTTTGAAAAGATATTTGAGTCGAAAGTAAATATTTACCAAGTTTTAGTATTGTTTTTTTTTAGAGTTTTATTTTTTGTACAAAAACTGTCAATTCGATTTTTTTTTAAATTTTACCGAATATTGAAAAAAATATTACTTATAAGCAAAAATTAGTTAGAAGCTATTTTCTCAAATATTTAAAAAGATATTTGAGTCGAAAATCATTTTTTACCAACTTTTGTTAATTTTTTTCGGTTTTTAATTTTTTGTAAGAAAACTGTCAATTTGATTTCCCTCAACATTTTCCAAAATGTTGAAAACAATATTTAGTATAAGATAAAATAAGTTTGAAGCCTAAATTTCAAGTCTTTGAAAAGATATTTGAATCGATATTAAATTTTTACCAACTTTGAGTAATGTTTTTTTTTTTAGATTTTTATTTTTTTTAAATAACTGTCATTTCGATTTTTCTCAAAATTTTATCAGGTGTCAAAAACATTATTCTTCATTGCACACAATTATTTTGGAGATGAAATCATATTTAAGTCGTAAGATTTTGGAGGTGACAAATTTTTTTTTCAGTTTTTGTTGATTTATAAAAAAACCGTTTATTCGATTTTTTTCAAAAAATATACTTCTTTGATATAACGTTACAATATATTATATAAAATTTAATTCAAGTCCCTAGCGTTTTTGGTTCGTAAGATATTTAGGGTTAACCAAAATTTTCATATTTTTTTTAAAGTGCTGTGGTAAAAAAACCACCCACGCAATTTTCTTGAGAGACCTTTCTGCATCTTTCTGCCTTATTATCTGTACGAAAAAAACTTCGCTCACGTACGGTCGTACGAATTTACGTACACACGCACGCAGAGACGTCTTTCTAAAAACTTTCATTTCGACTCTTGGGACCTTAAAACGTCGAGAAATGACAAAATTTTCAATTTGAAAAATCGGACCCATTACAATAACTTCCTATGGGAAGTTAAAAACACCATAGAATGCTGCACTCAAGATCAAACGCCTTAATTTTGGAACAAATCACCGTAGGTGGAATCGAGGTTATCAAACCGTCGTCTTTTGCAATGAAAAGAATTGTTAGAGCTGCTATTTCCATTAATTAAGAAACAACAAAATCTATCTTGAAAAAACGGCACAGCAAAGAAGGTGTTGAGATGGCATATGGGGAACAATCACCTATTACGAGACCATGGAGGTGGATTTCAAAAGCTTTAAAATGACGACAATCATTTGAAAATCGATTCCGGAACGAGATTTTCCCCAGTTTTCTGAGTTTTTTGGTGGACAATGGACTTTCCAACAAGATAATGCATCAATACATATCGCACGGACAACAAAAGTCTGGACTTAGGAGCAAAATGTGTAAATTTTAAGATGGCTCCCATATTCTCCTGACCTGAACATCATGAAAAAAGTCTAAGGATGGCTTTGAAGTAAAGCTTACAAAGTAGAACAGCAATACCAAAAATCTAAAGAGAAGTAATAAAACGGGTCTATCCAAAAATTTTGCTCAATAATCTGACTTCACTCTATGAATCTATACACCACAGGTTACATGAGCTGATTCAGAAATCACAAGGCAGCACCCAATACTAAAAATTCAATAACACCAGTATTTACCTAAATCGGTTCATTTTTTGTTATTTTCTTAATTAAAAGGATCTTATAGGTAAATTTAGATCTCGTCCCTATCCATTTGACACAAAAAAACAGAGAGTTTTTATGACCTTCTTTAAAATACTTCGTCATTTATTTATCAACTTAAACCAACACTTTTGTTTGCAATCTTAATATAAACTTCATTTTTTCCAAATTTTGATTATTCCAGAAAATGTAAGGGTTTGAAAAATAATGTCAGATATAAATCAAAAAAAAGCTTATCCCTATTCATGTGCCACGAAGTGTATGTCTTATAAATTATATACCGAAATATCGAGTTTAAAAAATTAGAAAACATATTTTGGACGGTATTAAGTGTAAATTTAAATGATACCCACACTTTTTAAGTCTCTCAAATCAATTTCATTTTTCCTCATTGTTCATTTAAAGTAGGTTCGTATCGCAAAGCAAACACTTTTTTCTTTTGACGGTATTTAAGCCAAAAGAAATTCATTTTTTTTTAATTATTTCTTAATCTGAGCTAGACAATTATTTTTGTTTTGATTAAGAAAAAACGTAACTTGAATCTTTTTAAAGAGTAATATTTTTTTTTAATTACTGTCGTTTTTTATTTGGTCATCCCTTGTTTATATTTATATATATTGTTTATATATTATAAAGGACAAATAAAATATTCCAAAATACTTTCCTTTAAAAAGAAAGAAATTCTATGAGGTCATTAAAAAAATGTCGAAAAAGGTTAATACTTTCCATTCGACAAACTGTAGCGATTACAATAATTTCCGATAGGAAGTAAAGAAATACGTATGCGCCCCAGTGAACTACTTTTAATTACTGTTTAAACTTGTAATAAATATTAGGCTTATTCGCCATAACTTTGATATTTATAGTTGAAAAATATATTTAATTTTCTTTTGACTTCCCGAGTCTAAATGTTGGCCCTATTCTAGTCCTTTAAATGATCTTTTTTCCTCTTTCGTTCCTACATACAGAAAAATGAACCTCATATCATCCTAAACAATTTTGTATCGTCCTCATTTTATCCCACATGAATCTTTAGAATTCTTTCCGTTTTTCTTCGCGTTATTGTGAACCTCATATCGTCCTAAATGAAGGATTATCAACATTAAAAATAGATATCGTCCTTTTTTCATACGTAAAAAGCCAACCTCACTGTTGTTGTCACTTTTGGATGACAATGATGGCACTAGCGATAGTGAAAATGGTAACGAACAAGGACAACAATGACAACGACGACGAAGAAGACGATTTGGACGAAGAATTATTACTTTTAAATTAATCACTTTTGTTGATAAAAACTTCTTTGTTTAAGAAATAAAAAATAAAAATAAAAATAAAAATAAAAATTATACTATTTTTTCAAAAAATCTTCCTAATAAATAAAATGAAGAAGATTGAAGAGAAAGTGCAAAAACAAGTAGGAAATAGAAAATATAGTAGTATCAGAGAAAAAAAAAAGATAGAGAGTAAATGAACAAAGAAAATAGCTATGGTCAAGATGAAAAAGGTTCATTTAAGGCTTTTTGCTGTCGTCCTCATGTCGAATTTTGCCCGATAATTGCCACTATTAAGTTCAAATGAGGAGACAAATTTTAATAGTATGTGATCCTCTTTTGAATCTTTTTAAACCTCAGAGAACCTGAATTTTGGGAACGAAACACGGTTGCCAGTTTGGTCATTTACGACCAAATTTGGTCATAATTTTCTTACTTGGTCGCATGGTAATTTCTTATTAAATTTGGTCCTTTTTTTAAGAAATTAAAAAAAAAACTCGACTCTATTCATACAAATAAAATACAAGTCTATGGTAGGTAGTTTTCATTTGTAAACGATACACTAGTGTTTTTAATTGAACGCACTCCATAACAAATGCACGATCATTGAATGCACATGTTGAATCATTCATTTCACAATTTATTGACAGATGGCTCAACATCTAAAAATCATCACATCTCAAGATCAAGTTACGGATAAAATGTGCATGTCAGAATTTTGGAAAAAATTCTTTTATCATTAAAATGTTTAAATAAATATTGCTTTCGAAATTTAGGTAAGTTCGTTTATAACCTGATGTTACTTCCTCAAAGCTCAGCTGCTGCTAAGTGCACACTTTTTTTATTTACTTTGATTAAAACTAAAGGCAGATTTAATTTTGAAACCATTAATAATATTATGCTGGCCAAAGAGTTTCAAGGTGAGAAAAATGAACCCAACCGTTTGGTCTGCAAAAAATTTTGTATTAATAAACTTCCCATAGGAAGTTATTGTAATGGGTCTGACTTATCAAATTGAAAATTTTGACATTTCTTGACGTTTTAAGGTCCCTAGAGTCGAAATAAAAGATTTTTAGAAAGTTGTATGTGCGTGCGAGTGTACGTACGTTCGTACGTCCGTACGTTTTTTCGTCGTCCATAGCTCAAGAACCAGAAGATTATATCGATTTCAAATAAATTTTTTTATACAGATAATAAGGCAGACAGATGCAAAAAGGACTCTCAAGAAAATAGCGTGGATGGTTTTTTTACCATAGCAGTTTGAAAAAAAGGTGAAAATTTTGGTTAACCCTAAATATCTTACTTACTTACTTACTTAAGGTGGCACTACAGTCCGGTCCAACAAACTTCTCCATCTAGCTCGGTCCCTAGCTAGATGTCTCCAGTTTCGCACTCCAAGTAAGGTGAGGTCACCTTAGACTTGTGCGCGCCACCTGATCCGCGGTCTTCATCTACTGCGCTGTCCTGTGGGTGCTCCGGGCCGGAGCATTGGTTTCCATGCGCTCTACGTGACCCAGCCATCTTAGCCGTTGTACTTTTACCCTTCTGGCTAAGTCTACGTCGCTGTACAGCCCGTATAGCTCGTCGTTCCGTCTTCTCCTCCACTCCAATTCGATGCATACGAGACCGTAGATCACACGAAGAACTTTTCTCTCGAAGCGACCCAAGGTGCTTTTATTCGCTTTTGTCATAGTCCATGCTTCTGCACCGTATAGCAGGACGGGGATGATAAGGGTCTTATATAGCAACGCTCAATTGCTTTCTTAATCCAAAGAAACAGCGATTAGTAAGAGTTATTCTGCTTTTGATCTCAGCGCTGATGTTGTTTTCTGCGTTTACAGCGGAGCCTACGTAGACGAAGTCCTTGACTACCTCAAAGTTACGTCTGTCGATTGTGACGTTTTGACCAAGACGTCGGTGTTGTATGTCCTTTCTTAACGACAGCACGTACTTTGTTTTGCGCTCATTAACCGTTAAACCCATTTTTGGCGCCTCTGCCTAAATACTCACAAAAGCCCCATTGACATCACGCTGAGTTCTTCCGATTATGTCAATGTCTTCAGCATATGCCAGTAATTGGACAGACTTTTGAAAGATAGTACCTCTAGTATTGACGGGTGAGCTCTGCACTATTCTTTCAAGCACGATGTTAAAAAAATCGCATGACAGTGCATCACTTTGTCTCAAACCTTTTTTGACATCGAAAGGTTCAGTTAAGTTGTTTCCAACCGTTATGGAGCAGCGTGAATTCTCCATGGTCATCCTGCACAAACGGACGAGTTTGGCAGGGATGCCAAAACTAGACATTGCTCTATACAGCTCGTCCCTGTGGCGGCCTTGAAATCAATGAAAAGATGGTGGGTGTAAATTTTATGTTCTTGGGTTTTTCCAGGATCTGCCGTGATGTGAATATTTGATCAACTGTGGACTCTCCTGGTCTAAAACCACCCTTATAAAGACCTATCAGGTTGTTGACGATGGGATTAAGACGTTCACATATTACGGCAGAGAAGATTTAATAGGCGATGTAAAGTAGACTGATTCCTCTATAGTTGGTGCAGTTTAGAGGGTCTCCATTTTTCAGGATCGGGCAAAACCCTAAATAGGTTAGGTTAGGTTAGAGTGGCTGTCCAGACATCATTGACACACGTAGACCTCAAGGGTCCATTGTGATACCACTAATGAGGTTACTCATGGGAGAGTAATGAATTTAAACAAACCATTTTGTACTTTTAATGAAGTTAGAGAGACGTTTTGTGTCAATCGTTGCCAGTTCACTGGTATTATCGAAGAAGGGATTACCGAGAAAGTTATTCCTTCTAATGGAGAGTGCTGGACATGTACATAGAAGGTGTTGGACTGTTTCCTCTTCCTCCTCGTCCATGCAGCTTCTACAGAAGTCATTTGTGTAGACCCCTAGCCTGAGAGCATGTCTACCTATGAGGCAGTGTCCCGTTATTACTCCAATTGTAGAGCTTATACTTTGTCTGCTTAGTGATATCAAGCCTTTTGACCGTTTTAAGTCAATACTTGGCCATATTTGCTTGGTTGCCAGGCAGGTGGTACTTTGTGACCATCTAGTATTTGTTGTTTCTAAAGCATATTGCTTGAGAAGATATTTGCATGTAGCAAGTGGTGTTCCTATGTTATGTTTTTGTCTAACATAAGGCAGAAGTGTTCCTTTTTTGGCGAGCTCATCGGCTTTGCAATTTCCCGGAATGTCTCTGTGGCCCGGCACCCAAATGAGGTGAATGTTAATTTGTTCCGTCATCTCCTTCAGAGATGATTGATAATCGTGGACTGTTCGAGAGTTTGTGGAGACAGACGCGAGAGATTTAAGAACGGCTTGGCTGTCCGAGAAGATTCGTATATCCTTACAAGATATAACGTTTTCTTTGAGCCAGGATAGTGCTTCTTTAATCGCCATTACTTCTGCCTGGAATACACTACATTGATTGGGAAGTCTATATTATAGACTGAGATTCAGTTGTTCTGAAAAGATACCACTTCCAACTACGTGATCGGTCTTTGAACCGTCAGAGTAGAAGTGTACCGCATCGTCTTCCAGGGGTCCCTCTTCTTCCCAGGAGGATCTTGAAGGGATGGACACATGGAATCTTTTACCAAATACCATTTTTGGGGTGGTATAGTCTAAGCGATCTGGGATAGATCTGAAATTGTCTAGAATAGTTGTATGTCCAGTATTGTTACTGGTCCATTGAGAGGTGGCTCTAAGCCTTACACATGAGTTGGCAGTCACCTTTTTAGAGAAGATGTCAAGTGGTGTTTGGTTTAAAAGCACTTCCAGTGCTGCGGTTGGTGTTGTGCGAAGTGCTCCTGTGATGCACATACCTGCATTACCATCTTATCCAGTGCGGTCCACCATACGACGGCTCCATAAATGAGTATCGGCCTGATTACCGAAGTGTATAGCCAGTGGGTTATTTTTGGGGAGAAGCCCCATTTTGATCCTATGGCCTTTTTACAAGTAAAAAGCGCTACAGTAGCCTTTTTGACTCTTTCATCAATATTTGCCTTCCAATTTAGTTTTTTGTCTAAAATGAGGCCCAAATATTTAGCTTGGTCGGAAAAGCTTAATGGTATTCCTTTAATCTTGGGTGGGCTAATCTGAGGAATTTTATATCTTCTCGAGAAGAGTGTTAATTCTGTTTTGTGTGGGTGACGTCCAATCCACATTGATTAGCCCATTTAGTTAGCCTGTTTAGGGCATTTTGTAGGAGTTCCGAGAGAACTTGGGGGTGATCCAGATACGGATATCGCAACGTCGTCAGCGTAGGCAATCACCTTGAAACCCTCTGTTTCCAATGATGTAAGTAAGTCGTTTACTACCATGTTCCATAAAAGTGGTAGTAAAACTTCTCATGTTAGAAATTATTGTCCTGCTTTTGAGCATGAGACTTATAAGATCTATGAGTGACTTCTCTAATTTTAGCTTATCCATTGCTGTTGTGATCGCCTGGTAACTGACGTTGTTGAAAGCTCCTTCAATATCTAGGAACGCTACCAGGTTATATTCTTTGTATTCGAGGGAATGTTCAATAGTACGTACCAGCGAGTGAAGTGCTGATTCTACTGATTTTCCCTTAGAGTAAACATGTTGAGCTGTGGAAATGAGACATGGTTTTAAATTATGTCTGATGTAAATTTCAATCAATCTTTCCAAGGTTTTAAGAAGGAAGGATGATAGGCTGATTGGTCGTAGATCTTTAGGGTTAACGTGTGAGGGTTTCCCTGCTTTGGGAATGAAGACTACTTTTGCCATTCTCCAGGCTTTGGGAATATATCTCAACCTTACACAGCTTGTCATAATGATTTCCAATGGTGGAATAATCATGTCTGAGCATTTTTGTAGTTCGGCCGGAATGATTCCATCTGGTCCTGGAGATTTATATGGATCAAAGCTGTCTATGGCCCATTGCAGTTTTTCCCTTGTTATTAGATCAACTTAATCGCTTGTAGAAGCTTGAGACTCTGATGTTAAGTCGTTGAGTATGTTAGAACTACCTGGAAAGGGGGTGTCTAATAACAGATTAAGAGATTCTTCATCTGTGATAGTCCACGTGCCTGTTTCTGTCTTTAAAGCACTCTAAATATCTTACGAATCAAAAATGCAAGAGACTTGAATAAAATTTTATATAATATATTGTAACGTCATGATTTTTTTTATAAATCAAAAAAACTTAAAAAAAATTGTCACCTCCAAAATTGTATGACTTAAATATCATTTTATCTCCAAAACAATTTTGTGCAACGAAGAATAATGTTTTTGACATCTATTAAAATTTTGAGAAAAATCGAATTGACAGTTTTTTTTTATAAAAAATAAAAATCTAAAAAAAAAAACATTACTCAGAGTTGGTAAAAATTGAATATCGATTTAAATATCTTTTCAAAAACTTGAAATTTAGGCTTCAAACTTATTTTATTTCACAGAAAATATTGTTTTCGATATTCAGTAATTTTTATATAAAAATCCAACAGTCCGTTTTTTCATAATAAATAAAATCTACAAAAATAGTACGCAAATTTGGTAAAAATTGATACGAGTACATATAGACAAACTTTTAAGCAAGACAAATCGACAGATGGGATGGGAAGTTATCAGTGTGGGCCGTATCCCAGCCTCTTTTTTTATATAAATTTTACTAAGCGATAGTATTCGATCTCCTGACATAATGGTAACATATTATGATCTTAAAAAATCGACACACACTGATAACTTCCAACCCTGTCTGTCAATTTGTCTTGCTTAAATGGCTTAAGTGTTTCTTGAAAATCTATTTCTGTCAACGAATTGTTTTTAGTAGAAAACCAATTTTAGTAAAACTTGCGTACTATTTTTTGTAGATTTAAGTTTTTTTATGAAAAAACTGACTGTTGGATTTTTATAAAAAAAGTACGGAATGTCGAAAACAATATTCTTAAAAGAAATTAATTTTCTAACAACTAGTAAAGTTTTTCCTTAAGTTTTAATATTTTATCAAAAAAAAAAATAAATTCGATTTTTCTTAAAATTTTACTAGATATCAGAACGTTGCATGCAATTATTTCGGAGATACGACCATTTTTCGTCAAATATTCGAGGGGACGTTTAGTTTTTTGTCAGTTTTTTTTTTGATTTATAAAAAAAACCTAAATTGTTTTTTTTTTTTGTTTTATATACTTGTTTATAATCACATTACAATATATTTTACATTATAAAATTTAATTCAAGTACTAAGCGTTATTGATTTTAAAGCTATTTTGGGTTAACGAATTTGTTTTTTAAATTACTGCCTACTCAATTTTTTTGAGAGTCCTTTCTGTATCTGTCTGTATTATTATCTGTATAACAGAATTTATTTAAATTCGATACTGGTACGGACGTACGAATGTACGCACAAACGCACGCACAAAAATTTCATTGAAAATCGTTTATTTATAGACTCTAGAAATCTCGAAACGTCAAGACATGTCAAAGTGTTTAGTTCTACAAATCGGATCGATTACAATAATTTCCTAAAGTAAAAAATCGTTGTGGACAAAAATTATGTTGGTCTTTTTTTGATACGATTGGTCATTTTTGTTTTCAGCTTTGGTCATGCAAATTTTTTTCAAGTGGCAACCGTAGAAGAAAATAGGGCCAAACTCGGGTTTGTACTAAATTACCTCTATTTAGTTAAATTAGTTCACAGAAGACAGTTTTTGCTTTTCCTGACTCAGAACTATAAGTCATTTTATAAAAACTAAAGCAACACTCTAAAAATTTCTCATTCATCGTAAATGAGTTACAAGGAACCATCAAACTTCGATCTTTAAATGCTCAATCGATTTGCTTAAAACTTGATAGAACACATTTTTCGCTGTGGTTTTCCAGGAGAAAATACATTTTAATTTTTGATTCAAACTGTTTGTCCAGTCATGCATTGTTATTGAATAGATTAATTCAACTCTCATTTGAATAAAAATAAGAGAATAATGAGAAACAGCATCAATTTGAATAAAAGCAAGGATTAAACTAAAAAATAAAAACTGAGTTTGATTTCTGTATACGCTTCGCTACATTGTTTTCACATCACTAATAAAACGTATTTTGTTAATTATTTTTATTCAATTTTTTGTTTTTATTTTAGTTTTTCATTTTCAAATAACGCATTGCATATAAATACAGTAAGTCCTGCGGATATGATAGTCCGATTAAATTAAAAATATTTTCCCATTTTCTCAACAAAAACAAAAGAAAAACAAAATGTTGCAACTAATAAAAAAAATGAAAGTAATTAAAATAGAATATAAAAACCAACCAAATATAAATACACACAAATATCCCATAAACTAAAAATGTATATAAATAAAATAGCTAGCTATTCAAAAAAAAAAGTAAAATACAAACAAAAATATCGAACCTTAAAATTGATGGTTTTTAAATAAATGGATCTAAAACCATTTTTATTGGTTTAAATAACAAAATGAAGAATACAAATAATATTTTCAACACCACCGATACAAAAAAAAAAAAGATAAAACAAAAATAAGAACCAAAATGGATAAAAGTGTGTGAGTAGGTTGAGATATAACGGTAATGGTATAGTAGGTGTAGGTTCAGTAGGAGATACCTACCTACACCTAAAATCTATATGGATATGTAAATAATGTGTGTTGCCACAAAAGTATTGATCCATTTTTGGTCCTTTCCGGATGAGTAATGGCAGTTGGTGGAGCAGAAAAATGGTTCAGCATTCAAAACAGTGCCAGAAATGTGTCCCATGGATGTAATAAAAATGTTATCCCTCAGCAAGAGTGTAACTGTCACACGCAGTCATATAAATGTAGGTACATATGTACAAAACACACACTCTCACATCATCATTTGAACACATCACATTGATATACGTTACGGTACGTCTATCTATTTTTACGTATAAATGTACGTACATACAAACATTTCGTATAATTTTGCTTGCGTTTGAATCCGAATCGATCCAAAATGACATATTATTCAGCTTGGCGCTCAGTGTCTCTCTGGGTGATAAATACAAGGATATGTGTCGATTTTTCAAAAATGGATTATGAATAATCGTCACACGTTGTTTGCCACTTAAGGCAAACGACAGCGGCATATCCATATCCACATTCACATATCCATGGCTTGTTTTCAAGTGTCACTGTATAATGGGATAAGGGATGAGCGTCAGGAAGAGCACTGCCTGTCCCGCAGAATTGGATTGGAATTTGGTTTGAAAAAAGAAAAAAAAAAAATATTAAACCGAAAGGCTCTGCAAAATACATAAAGAAAAAAATGATGAATTCGTCCCATATAACCGTTTTAATGGTTAAGGTAACGATGCCGTTGCCGTAGCTGTTGCCGTTGCCGTTGCCGTTGCTGTTCTCCAGTATCTTCCTCAGCTACGTAACCGTCAGTTGTTCGGGACATTTCCACGCACACATTTCTATACGATATCCACGACACACAACACACAAAACATATCAAACCAACACCATTTTCGAGAGCAAGGATCGGGATAAGGTTTTCGTTTAATCGAATAATAGTGTTGCTGGTTGGAACTTGGGGGGTTTTTGTTTTTGATTGATTTATCGGAGTTGCTATATCTGGCCCAATATGTCACTGGGGATAGGCGAAAAATGAATTTTAAGCTCTCCAACTTTAGTGTGGGAAGCTATTTCAATTTTTTGTTTTTATGGTTCTGTTTTTTTCATTTTATTTTTAATCGCACCAACTCCTGCATATACTTCTTCGTCAGTATGTACGAACAAGGATATCATAAGGATATACCGTATAAGCATGCCAAAGTATAACAATTTCCATTCCTCTTCAATTTAGCATTCATGGTTTTCTTAATAGTAGTAGTTTTTTTTTTTTGTTGGTCCTTGCTTTGTGCTTGTGTGGGTATCTAGTGCGAATTCAGCAGCGTCAGTGATGTGTATGACTTGTTTTTGTTTTCGATGACGATGACGATGACGTTGAAGGCACATCTTTTGTAGTTGGTAGGTATAGTTTATATTTATGCACATCATGAATCCTGCCGAGATGATGGAAGACATCCAGAATCAGACTTGAACAAGGAAAAGGAAGCCTGCTGAAG
This sequence comes from Eupeodes corollae, assembly GCF_945859685.1. Lineage (NCBI taxonomy): Eukaryota > Metazoa > Arthropoda > Insecta > Diptera > Syrphidae > Eupeodes > Eupeodes corollae. The sequence goes on along the minus strand of NC_079148.1, from coordinate 52,661,350 downwards.
CTGGATGGTGATGTTGGATGGTGATGCTGAAGCCGATGTTGAAAGTAATTATTTTTGTTCGACATTGCAGCAATTTTTGGAATGCTGCAGAAATTTTTCACGTAGTCAGGTGCTACTGTGAAAAATGAATCTCGATGAGATGGTCGATGTTATGTCTATAAATGTATAGTATATAAAAAGGTAGGTTGGGAATTTTTACTGCTTGGCATAGAGCATTTCAGTTTTTAAAAGGAAAAAGAACTTTGACTGAAATTAAAAGCCCTCGCGAAAGAGGTTCTTAATTATAGTGACGTTGAATAAGCGGAAATTTACTGTCTGCTGCATCTTGGCACATGCATGATGATGACAATGAACAAGAAAAATATCGAACATCAAATTATCTATACTTTTGGAGGTATCTTTCCTTGTGTTAGGAAAAGTGGGGGGGAGGTAAGATTCTTAAAGTTGAAGTTTGAAATAAAGATATATAAAATACCTTCAAGTGAAAATAATCCCCATTTGTTTGAACAGTAAACCAAAAAATTAAGACTAGTTCAGGAATTTTGTTACCACTTTTAAGGTTTAAAGGTGATGTGATGAATTGTTCACGACACAATTTATAAATAGTTAAATTTTGTATTTCGTATGAATTTCCTATAGGTTTTGATTTTGAAAAACTTTGTCCACAACTTTCGTTTTCAACATATTAACTTTGATTTTTGATATTAAGAATTAAGCAGTATTGTTTATATATTGTTGTCTTGATTTTGATAGATGTACGTATTCTTGAACTAAATTCTGAAGGAACTGTCATGGATTCAGCTATTGAAAAGGACATTCAAAAAAGTAAGTAAAGTAATAATTTTGAGTGATATTTTGTATTTATTTCAAACTGTTCTTATTAATCAAATGGTAAAAACACCATTTGTAGTTCTTAAATACATAGTTTCACAAATTCGTTTTCATAATCATCAACCCAAAAAATCTCTGCTCTATAAATTTTATTCATAATTTATTTTTGAATTTTGAATCCAGAATAAAGATCGCAACGCGAATTTAATCAGCTAAGAACTAAGGTCAATCTGTGATTTTATTTGTTTAGATGAGAACAATCCTGAGGCTTCAAGTGCATGTGTAGAAGACACTACATACCAAATTCAGCATTTGTCTTCTTGGTAGGAGGAACTTTTTGACATAGCGGAATTACATAAGAAGAAGAACTCCCTAGACGACAACATGAAACAAAACATTCTGTCTTCTGTCTTGCTTCTACAAATGCCTTTTGAGTTCCCAATGACAATGCATGGATCTCAAAAAAGGAGCTTTCAGTGCAAGTGGGTTTTAGAAGACTTTCCTTTTCTGGCTTATCCAAGAAGTACTGATGCTGTTTTTTGCAAGCCATGCTGCGTATTTTTTAATGAAGGTGTCGGAAAAGGGGAACATCAACATCCCGATAAACTTTTGTCAACTGGATTTCGTGACTGGAAAAAAGCTAAGGAGGTTTTCAATAAACATATTCATCACCAATATCACAAAAAAGTGTTCTTACCGCTACCTTATTCTTAAATATTGCTTTTAGAAAGGAAAAAGATAATGCTTCCCAATTAAATAGCCAGCGTTCAAGAGAAATATCCGAAAATAGAGCTGCAATAAGTCCAATTATTCACACACAGAAAAATAATGCAATGTAAAATCAAAGGGAAGAATTGTCGATTTTTATAATACGCGATTTGTTCTTTGTTAAATGATTTAATTACGATTCAATGTTGTTTCATTTTGATTTAATATTAAATCATGTCATTGTGTACAATAATATCAATAATTTAAAAATACGCAAGGTATGGAAGACAACACAAGAAGATTCATGTTAAAATTACATTGCTTTATATAGAATTGACATTCAACAATGTTGAAATGAAATGTTCAATACAGAAATTCCATTATAAAATTGTTTATTGTTAAAATAAAAGTTTTTGATCTTAAAAACATCTTGAATAAGTAAGTGAAAGCTATTTAAAATTAAAAATCCTTAATATGTTGTTGTTGGGTCGTGTTGAAGAAATCGAAACGCTTACACAAAATCATATATATTGTTGAAATTGAAATTTTTTCAGAATTAAAGTACAATTAATTTTACTTTTTAAATGAAATATTTATTATGAAAGAAAGTTGAAAATATAAATATCTGAAATCGAGTTGTATTCTGTATTCCCCACATAAATACCCTTTTATTTAATTTAGGAATGACAAAAACTAACCGTTACAAAGAATGTATTGTAATAACGCAATCACACGAATTCAATTTTGTTTCAAAATTTAATCATATTGAAACAAGATTGGGTCGTGTTAAAACAAATCGAAGCTCCATGAAATAAAATTGATAGTTCTTATTTTAATAAGAGATCTTGTTGAAATAAAATTATTATGTATTGAATTCTACAAAATTAATATGAAGTGCCGTTATTTTTCCGAACTAGGTAATTGGAAAACATTTAGACAAAGTCTATCAGTTCATTTTTATATTATAGTCGCGTCTCGTGTCCGAAGGATTTTATGAAGTGAAAAGTTTCTTAGTGAAAAGTGAGTTTAAATAAGTTCAAAAGAAAACGAATATTCTTCTGTTCATTCACAGTAGGTCGAAGTAGATGAAACAATAAATTTTGTAACGAACAGTGAAGTCAATATAATAATAAGCCTACCAATTATTCAAGAAAATAAAATAAACAAAAAGATAAGTTGGACGATTTATTGAACAAATTTAATTGACTTTTTAAAAGAATATATTCAAGAAGCTATTCAACCGACTGATCTCCGTGCAGGTTTCCAAGAAACTTTATTCAGTTGGAGAAAGAGTGAGGTATTTGTTCATGTACTTATTTATTTTTATATTTAATTGTTTTTCTGTCTACTAATGACACAGTTCGAAATTGATGATGATACCCTTTCGGTTTTTGGTTGGGAAGCCAGACCAGTTTTGCGACAACATCAACTATTACATGTGTTTGGGCAGGTCGGAACTTAAACCTATCTAAGGTAGACAAAAAATAATATTTTTAATAATTGAATAATGTTTAAATTTTGTTTATAGAAGTTAAAACTAATTTTTTTAGTTTTAAACTTCAGAAACCAACGGCCATTGAAGTGATGCGTTTCTAGCTAGTTTCATCAATATAATTTTGGGTGACATTTATTGCAACAGCAACAGGATTTTCCAACAAAATAAGAAGACATACTGAAGCGATTCCCTTATGAAATAAAAGTAGGCATATTTTGTCGAAACTTTTCGATAAATAACTGTATTTTAGATTTTAATTTTCAGGAATCTTACTTCATTCCTTGTGGTAACCCTGGAGGTAAGCTTGGGGACGAATACGCTAATCAAAGAGCAAGGCGTTTACGGTTTGAAAGGAAAATAAATGAATCTTTACAATTGGAAAACGAACCTTTAACTCAGATTCGTACCACTACAGAGGTTGACGTGTCCATTTTAAAAGTTTCTCTATCTTGAAATTTCTTTAAATTGAAAGGATGTGAAGGATAAAGGCATCGAACATTTACATTACAACTGGCACTAAAATCATCTGCAACTTACTTCGATTTTTTGACGAATTGACACTAATCTAATCCAAAGGCCCCCAAGCTAGTAAGTTTACACTTTTTCTTTTTTTTAAATTAAGACTAAACTAGGTATAGGAGAATTTTCATAAAATCTTTGCAAATTTTTTTTTGATGTAATACAAATCTTTTGTTTGCAAATAGCTGTTTTTAACTACATATAGCCAATATATTGTGTAAACTTTATAAGATATATTATTTTGCTTAAGTTTGTACAAAAATTATTTCTTGCGTTATGAAGTTGAGCTTTAATATTTTGATAAACGTGTTCAGTCATTTTTTTTTAAAGAACTCTAATAGTTCACATGCCTCATTTATGTCTTTTTTTTAGGAATTATGGGTAAATATATTTAAGAAACAAAGATTTGAAATTACTGTTTAACATTAATATACATAAACTAATACAAAAAAATAATAAAATATATAATATAAATAACATATTTGTTTGCTTTTTTATTTATACCTGTTTGTCATTTTGACAATTAAACAATATCTTCCAATTGACGTTGAATCATGATGCAATGAATTATCATGACAACTAATTGATTTAAAAGGAATAATCACGTTGTTTTACCATGGAGATCGATTTATTTCAATATGATTTATCGTTTTGTTTCAATAGGTGGATCAAAACGATTCAAAAGGAAAAGTCATGTTGTTTTAAACGTGAACAAATTTATTTTAACAGGATTAGTAAAATTGATTTAACATGATTATCAAAACGATTCAAAAGGAATGTTCGAATCAATTTAAAAGGAAAACTCAATTGTTTTAACAAGGTCTTCCAAGTTGATTCAACATGACCATAAAGATGATTCAAAATGAATTATAAAGTTATTTTAACATTAGATCTATATCAATTTAACTTTAATTCACATGTTATAATAACATGATTTAAGATTAAATTAATTTAATTTTTTTTACGAAAATAACATATTAAATCAACATGAAACATCTATGAAGCAAAATCATTGGTAAAAAATGTTGAATCATGTTTATTTTTTTTGAAGTTACATTGGTTTTTCTCTGTGTGCAGTCTATTCTCTTTTGTGCAGATCAGAAGCTTCCGTTAAGAGGTGATAACGATATAGTGGGGCTCTATCCTTAACTCGGCCTACAAAAAAGGATGGAAAATTTAGAGCACTTCTGCGTTTTAGAATTGAGTCTGGGGATATAAATTTAAAACACCACATCGTAACCAGTTCAAAAAATGCAACCTATATAAGCCCAGATATCCAAAACGAAATCTTGAATATATGCTCTGATATTGTCACCAGAAAAATATCTAACCGGGTTATAAAATCGAGTTTTTTTAGCATTCTGGCTGATGAAACAATGGATGTTTCTGGCACTGAGTAACTTTCAATATGTGTCCAATATGTTGACTGCTGTACAGAGCCAACGAAAAGTATGCTTCGGGAAGATTTTGTAGGTTTTATTCCTGTTGATGACCAAACTTCTGAAAACCTGACTAAAACCATATTGCAGCGATGTGAGGAACTACATCTAGATATGAACAAGTGTGTTGGCCAAGGTTATGACGGAGCGGCAAATATGTCAGGCCACTTAAGTGGAGTACAGAGTAGAATAAGGCAACAGTATCCAAATGCCAGAAATGTTCACTGTGCAAGTTATCGCTTGAACCTGGCTCAACACCCTCGATTCACAATTGTCTTGGTGTAGTAAGCGAAACAGCTAATTTCTTCCGAAACCATTCAAATGAAAATAAGACTTTCCAAATCGCCATCCAAAAATAAGCACCAGAAAGCAGAAAAAAACGACTTTTTCGCCTTTGTGAAACAAGGTTTATTGAAAGGCATAACAGCATTCTTTCATTTGCTATTAATCTTGAAGAAATATCCACCAAGACGTGGGCAATGTCTTCAAAAGCATCAACTCTGTTAGCAGCAATTTAAAGAAGTGATTTTCTGGTAAGCCTTATGGTATGCAAAAAACTTTTTAGTTTAACGCTACTCTGGTAAGAACTATCGAATACTCCCTAGAGAAAAAGGAATATACTATGGTGGCCTTCTTGGATATTGAGGGCGCTTTCAACAACGTTGACACATCCGCTATCACTTCTGCTAAGACGACCTTAAACGTCGAATACTCAATCTGTGAGTTGATTAATCTAACGCTAAAAAGCAGGATCATCAACTCCAGTTTGGGAGATTTTTGCACAAAAAGGTTTGTCAGTAGAGGCACTCCACAAAGTGGTGTTCTGTCCCCTCTCCTGTGGAACATAGTGGTTAACCAACTACTAATATCCCTTGAGAGGGATGGCTACAGAGTGGTTGCGTATGCCGATGAAGTTGCTATCGCTGTCACAGGGGAACATCCTATTACACTGAGAGACCTCCTCCAAAATGCACTTAATATGCTCACTAGATGAGATGATCACTGCGGACTTAGTATTAATCCTCAAAAAACAGATCTCGTCGTTTTCACACGGAAATACAAGATCCCAGTAATTGTACCTCCTTCAATAAAAGGTATACCACTAATTTTTACCAATGAAGCCAAATACCTTGGTCTGATATTGGACAAAAAATTAAGTTGGAAATCCAATATACAGCAAAGAGTTAAAAAAGCTACAGCAGCCCTTTTCCTTTTCAAGAAAGCTATAGAAAGCAAATGGGGCTTTCAACCTCGCATAACCTACATCGGTCATCCGACCAATACTTATGTACGGGGTTGCAATATGGTGGACTGCATTAGAGAAAGTCACATACTGCGACAAACTCAACAGAGTCCGACGCACTGCATGTCTCTGCATAAGCGGGGCATTGAGAACCACACCCTCAGCAGCGTTAGACACTCTCCTCCATTTGAAAACGTGATATCAACTTCTGATATCCGCATCTTCTCTGACATTCAGGCTGCTATCAAATCCCTTGACGGTGTCTCAACCAAATGTTTAACGGTCCTCGATTGTCGATCGTCTCTTATGGAGATGGCGCAGCAATTTAACATTCACCTCCGTTGGGTGCCGGGCCACAGAGACATCGCAGAAATTGTAGAGTCGATGAACTCGCTAAAAATGGAACCTATTTCACCTGAACCAAACTTATGCTAAAAGAAACAGCTTTTGCGATAGCAAATTCTAGGTGGCACAACTTACCAACATGCGCAGCCACAAAACTCATATGACCTTCACTAGACCTTAAGCGCTCTAAAGACTTGTTATCTCAAAGCAGACTTCATATTAGCTCCCTAATAGGTGTCCTTACGGGACACTGTCTTATAGGCAGACACGCAATACGACTTGGTGTAGCCTCAAATGACTTCTGTAGGAGCTGTACGGACGAAGAAGAAGAGGAAACAATCTCTCATCTCCTCTGCACTTGCCCTGCTCTATCACTCAGACGCAAACTTCATCTGGGGGACTATTCTTTTGATAATCCCAGTGAACTAGCTACGTAAGTAGTTAGAAATGGCGATCTCAAGGCAACCTAGCCTGAGATCCAATTAGCGCTGTAGTGCGCCGTTTTGATACCAAAAACTCGTTTGACCTTTGAATGAAAGGGATAGATTGATAGAGAAGCGATTATGTTAGAGCCATTTTGTCGAATTGAGAAAGAAGATTAGGTCTCTAATCTTTGTCTCAGATAGCTCATCGAGTTCATTCTGGTGTTAGCCAAAGCAGGACATTTGCAGAGGAAATGGATTATGGTTTCACTTTCTCTTTGGTCACTTCAACTACCGCAAAAGGTGTTGGAAGAGATACCCAACTTCTCTGCATGAACTCCTATAGGCCAAAGTAATAATTTTGAGTGATATTTTGTATTTATTTCAAACTGTTCTTATTAATCAAATGGTAAAAACACCATTTGTAGTTCTTAAATACATAGTTTCACAAATTCGTTTTCATAATCATCAACCCAAAAAATCTCTGCTCTATAAATTTTATTCATAATTTATTTTTGAATTTTGAATCCAGAATAAAGATCGCAACGCGAATTTAATCAGCTAAGAACTAAGGTCAATCTGTGATTTTATTTGTTTAGATGAGAACAATCCTGAGGCTTCAAGTGCATGTGTAGAAGACACTACATACCAAATTCAGCATTTGTCTTCTTGGTAGGAGGAACTTTTTGACATAGCGGAATTACATAAGAAGAAGAACTCCCTAGACGACAACATGAAACAAAACATTCTGTCTTCTGTCTTGCTTCTACAAATGCCTTTTGAGTTCCCAATGACAATGCATGGATCTCAAAAAAGGAGCTTTCAGTGCAAGTGGGTTTTAGAAGACTTTCCTTTTCTGGCTTATCCAAGAAGTACTGATGCTGTTTTTTGCAAGCCATGCTGCGTATTTTTTAATGAAGGTGTCGGAAAAGGGGAACATCAACATCCCGATAAACTTTTGTCAACTGGATTTCGTGACTGGAAAAAAGCTAAGGAGGTTTTCAATAAACATATTCATCACCAATATCACAAAAAAGTGTTCTTACCGCTACCTTATTCTTAAATATTGCTTTTAGAAAGGAAAAAGATAATGCTTCCCAATTAAATAGCCAGCGTTCAAGAGAAATATCCGAAAATAGAGCTGCAATAAGTCCAATTATTCAGTCTATTCTCTTTTGTGCAGATCAGAAGCTTCCGTTAAGAGGTGATAACGATATAGTGGGGCTCTATCCTTAACTCGGCCTACAAAAAAGGATGGAAAATTTAGAGCACTTCTGCGTTTTAGAATTGAGTCTGGGGATATAAATTTAAAACACCACATCGTAACCAGTTCAAAAAATGCAACCTATATAAGCCCAGATATCCAAAACGAAATCTTGAATATATGCTCTGATATTGTCACCAGAAAAATATCTAACCGGGTTATAAAATCGAGTTTTTTTAGCATTCTGGCTGATGAAACAATGGATGTTTCTGGCACTGAGTAACTTTCAATATGTGTCCAATATGTTGACTGCTGTACAGAGCCAACGAAAAGTATGCTTCGGGAAGATTTTGTAGGTTTTATTCCTGTTGATGACCAAACTTCTGAAAACCTGACTAAAACCATATTGCAGCGATGTGAGGAACTACATCTAGATATGAACAAGTGTGTTGGCCAAGGTTATGACGGAGCGGCAAATATGTCAGGCCACTTAAGTGGAGTACAGAGTAGAATAAGGCAACAGTATCCAAATGCCAGAAATGTTCACTGTGCAAGTTATCGCTTGAACCTGGCTCAACACCCTCGATTCACAATTGTCTTGGTGTAGTAAGCGAAACAGCTAATTTCTTCCGAAACCATTCAAATGAAAATAAGACTTTCCAAATCGCCATCCAAAAATAAGCACCAGAAAGCAGAAAAAAACGACTTTTTCGCCTTTGTGAAACAAGGTTTATTGAAAGGCATAACAGCATTCTTTCATTTGCTATTAATCTTGAAGAAATATCCACCAAGACGTGGGCAATGTCTTCAAAAGCATCAACTCTGTTAGCAGCAATTTAAAGAAGTGATTTTCTGGTAAGCCTTATGGTATGCAAAAAACTTTTTAGTTTAACGCTACTCTGGTAAGAACTATCGAATACTCCCTAGAGAAAAAGGAATATACTATGGTGGCCTTCTTGGATATTGAGGGCGCTTTCAACAACGTTGACACATCCGCTATCACTTCTGCTAAGACGACCTTAAACGTCGAATACTCAATCTGTGAGTTGATTAATCTAACGCTAAAAAGCAGGATCATCAACTCCAGTTTGGGAGATTTTTGCACAAAAAGGTTTGTCAGTAGAGGCACTCCACAAAGTGGTGTTCTGTCCCCTCTCCTGTGGAACATAGTGGTTAACCAACTACTAATATCCCTTGAGAGGGATGGCTACAGAGTGGTTGCGTATGCCGATGAAGTTGCTATCGCTGTCACAGGGGAACATCCTATTACACTGAGAGACCTCCTCCAAAATGCACTTAATATGCTCACTAGATGAGATGATCACTGCGGACTTAGTATTAATCCTCAAAAAACAGATCTCGTCGTTTTCACACGGAAATACAAGATCCCAGTAATTGTACCTCCTTCAATAAAAGGTATACCACTAATTTTTACCAATGAAGCCAAATACCTTGGTCTGATATTGGACAAAAAATTAAGTTGGAAATCCAATATACAGCAAAGAGTTAAAAAAGCTACAGCAGCCCTTTTCCTTTTCAAGAAAGCTATAGAAAGCAAATGGGGCTTTCAACCTCGCATAACCTACATCGGTCATCCGACCAATACTTATGTACGGGGTTGCAATATGGTGGACTGCATTAGAGAAAGTCACATACTGCGACAAACTCAACAGAGTCCGACGCACTGCATGTCTCTGCATAAGCGGGGCATTGAGAACCACACCCTCAGCAGCGTTAGACACTCTCCTCCATTTGAAAACGTGATATCAACTTCTGATATCCGCATCTTCTCTGACATTCAGGCTGCTATCAAATCCCTTGACGGTGTCTCAACCAAATGTTTAACGGTCCTCGATTGTCGATCGTCTCTTATGGAGATGGCGCAGCAATTTAACATTCACCTCCGTTGGGTGCCGGGCCACAGAGACATCGCAGAAATTGTAGAGTCGATGAACTCGCTAAAAATGGAACCTATTTCACCTGAACCAAACTTATGCTAAAAGAAACAGCTTTTGCGATAGCAAATTCTAGGTGGCACAACTTACCAACATGCGCAGCCACAAAACTCATATGACCTTCACTAGACCTTAAGCGCTCTAAAGACTTGTTATCTCAAAGCAGACTTCATATTAGCTCCCTAATAGGTGTCCTTACGGGACACTGTCTTATAGGCAGACACGCAATACGACTTGGTGTAGCCTCAAATGACTTCTGTAGGAGCTGTACGGACGAAGAAGAAGAGGAAACAATCTCTCATCTCCTCTGCACTTGCCCTGCTCTATCACTCAGACGCAAACTTCATCTGGGGGACTATTCTTTTGATAATCCCAGTGAACTAGCTACGTAAGTAGTTAGAAATGGCGATCTCAAGGCAACCTAGCCTGAGATCCAATTAGCGCTGTAGTGCGCCGTTTTGATACCAAAAACTCGTTTGACCTTTGAATGAAAGGGATAGATTGATAGAGAAGCGATTATGTTAGAGCCATTTTGTCGAATTGAGAAAGAAGATTAGGTCTCTAATCTTTGTCTCAGATAGCTCATCGAGTTCATTCTGGTGTTAGCCAAAGCAGGACATTTGCAGAGGAAATGGATTATGGTTTCACTTTCTCTTTGGTCACTTCAACTACCGCAAAAGGTGTTGGAAGAGATACCCAACTTCTCTGCATGAACTCCTATAGGCCAATGTCCGGTACAACCTGGCTATGTCTTGCCTTGGCCTGCATAGTAGATCGTTTGTACGTTGGGTAAATTGCTCCACCTTCGATTTGATTCAGTTTGGTAGATAGAAAAGATTTTACTCTTCATAGAACCAAGAAGAATGTTAACCATTTCCGCAAGTGAGCTATGAAGGGCCGATCTTTGCCTGGCTAGCTCGTCAGCCCGTTCATTTCCCACGATACCACTATGGATCGGAACCCAGATCATGGTGACACCGAGGTTAATATTCAGGCTCGCAAGCTTATCGCGACATTGCTGGACCAATTTAGATGAGGATATAGCCGAGTTAATGGCTTTGACAGCTGCCTGACTGTCTGTAAAGATAGCCAAATTTCGGTTTTGGTTTGGGCTTTGTTTAAGTATCTTACATGCCTCCCTTATTGCCAGCAGTTCAGCCTGAAAAACGATAGCTAAGTCAGGAAGCCTAAAGGATTTGGCTACATTAAGGGACTCATAAAAGATCCCAGAACCAACTCCGCACTCCATCTTTGAGCCGTCAGTAAAGATAAAAAAAAATAAATTGGGTGGCGCGACAGTCCGTTAAGAACCAAGGCCTAGTGACTTACAACTCTCAACCAATCCTGTGTGCGAGTAATGTTGTCAAGAATGGAGGGGACCTACAGTTTATATGCCGACTCCGAACGGCTAATTTTTAGAAAGCACTTTTTCATGACAATAGTTACTCTTGGAGAATTTGTCAATTCCTCGCAAGAGGCAGTACCCGTGAAAAGACTTTAGATGGCATAGGCAGGGATCGAACCCAAGACCTCTAGCATGACAGTCCAACGCACTAACCATCATGCCACGGGTACCACAGAAAAGATGGTTGTGTCGAAACCTATCAACACGAAGCTCTGCAGAAAACTATGTATTTAATAAAAAGGTCGATTGGTAGAAGATCCAAAATAACGTTTAAGGCGTCCGTTGGGCAAGTACGCATGGCCCCTGTGGTGCCCACGCAAGCTGTTCTATGAACCTTTTTTAGCTTATTAATGTTAAAGGCTTTGCTAAGAGCAGGCCACCACACAATCGAACCATATGTTAAGATAGGGCGTACTACGGCTGTGTACGGCCACCACACAATCGAACCATATGTTAAGATAGGGCGTACTACGGCTGTGTACGTCCATAAAATCATCTTCGACTGATGTCTCCACTTTTTGCCGAAAGTTTTGCTGCAGGCGTAGAAGGCAACACATGCTCTCTTAACCCGTATTTCAATATTTAGTATCCAGTTTAGTTAAGGGTCGAGTATAACTCCCAAATATTTTGCACTGGAAGACAATGATAGGATTTGACCATTGAGTCGAGGTTGCGTGAAGGGCGGTACTTTAGTTTTGGTGGTAAAGAGCAACAGTTCAGTTTACTTTGGTTAACTCCTAGTCCACAACTATTGGCCCAGTTGCTAGCTTTCTTCAAAGCTGACTCCATGATTTCACTAATCACAGAGGTGTACTTTCCTGACACCAATAGCACCAAATCATCCGCGTAGGCTACCGCCTTCACTCCACATCTCTCTAATTTAACGAGAATTGTATCCATGACCAGAAGCCATAGAAGAGGCGAAAGGACACCACCCTGGGGTGTTCCCCTACTCACGTGGTTTGTTGCGATTGTATTGCCTAGAGAGGCTCGAATCTTCCAACCACTGAGCATGGAAATAATCCATTCTCGAATGAAGTCTTCTACACCGAACTTAACGAGCGATTCTTCTATGTATTCTGTAAGGACGTTGTTAAAAGCACCTTCTATGTCTAGGAAGGTGGCAAGAGTAAATTCTTTATAATGGATTGTTTGTTCTATAGTACGCACTACCTCATTGAGGGCAGTCCCCGTAGATTTGCCCTTAAGATAAGCATGCTGAGAGCTTTCGAGAGGTCGTCCAACTAGGATTTCTCTAATATTATAATCAAGAATGCGCTCCAAGGTTTTAAGCACAAAAGATGTTAAGCTTATTGGTCTGAAATCCTTCGCGGATTCGTGACCTCGCCTACCCACTTTCTTAATAAAAACTACTTGTGTGAACTAGCTAAAAAGGATATCAAATATCTTCTTCGCTTTATAAAAAGCTCCAAATGGTTCGACTAGTAAGAAGTAATTCTCTAGATTCATGTGGTATCACAATGGGCCTTTCTCTTGGCCTAATGTGCATTTTTAATCCGCAGCCACGTTAACCTAATCTTACATAAGTTCCACAAATGCTTATCTTATTCATTTGAAAAAAAGTCAGGTTTCCAAATTAACGACTTCCTGGATTTTTTTTTTTAAAAAAGAGGATGGGATACCACCCAAACTGATAACGACCCATTCAGGTCAATCTGTCGATATTTTTGAACGTTTAACAAAAAATTCTAACATTTTGTGTAAAATAAAAAGATTGAAATCAATATCTTGCTGATTAAAAAATTGCTAGCGAATTTTCTGGGAGTCGTTATCTGTCACATCCTCATCATCATCATTGGTTTCAAATTGGTGACCTATATTACAACACAATGTATCATAAATGATATAAATTAAATATTAAATTTGAGGTTTGAAAAATCTTTTTAAATAATCTTCAACATCTTTAAAATACGCACCAAAATAATATACGCACCTAATATAATAATATAATACTTTTCTTTCCCATACTAAATTATTTAGCGGATTAAGCAATGGCCAGGCCAGGGTAGCCTACATATTATTATATAAACATATATAAAGTATAACCCCCATCAGAAAATATGTCAACATCAACATGAATCAAGAATCTTACGCCAGCAATTAATTCAAGATGTTGTTTTAGTTTTAGTTTTAGGTTTAGTTTTGTTTCCCCCGACTGAGGTTGCGGTTGTGGTTATGACAGCACAACTACTGCTACATAAATATGGGAGTGATTATGTTCTATATAATGAAATATTTCTGAAAATAAATTAATTTGTGCCAGTGTTTTATGTTTTGCATGGATTTATGGATACAAAGATATATTAGGTCCTATAGGGAGGAAGGTATATGTATATTTATGGGACGTTATACCTAATGTTATATTCCTTCCATCATTTCTCTTAAATTTTCTGAGGTATTATGTGTTCATGAAGTGATGACCTACATTTATCCTGTTTGTGGTTATTTCAGACCGGTGAATCAAGATCAACGTTTGACACGTTTTCCAAAGAAAACATGCCATCTATGATTATGTGTATATTTAGGTATTTGTCAAAAAATTAAATTATAACAAAATCATCACAAACCACCAACCACAAACATACAAACATTTTGAATACTGTACACACTCATACAAACCTGGTGGTTAATAATTCTATGTAAAGAAAAGATAGTGGTGGTTGTCTTTCTTTTTTTTTCTCAAGGACTTTAAAATTTTAAGAATACCGAAACATTATCAGGAAAAAGGTGAGATTTAAATAACTTGCCAATTAAGTTTTGAATTGAATTAACTTCAAATTCAAATCAAATTATTCGCTGTATCGGTCTTACAATATCAATTAAACTTAATAAATTGATACAAACTCCTTCGAAAATCAAGAGTTAGAACGGATAAAGTCTGGCAGGATGGATGCATTCAAACCAACAAAACAAAATGTTTCCTATGTATTATTTTGATTGGTGCAACGCCCCCATTAATTATGCTTTGTACTCTTACATAGGTGACTTAATTGACCCTAAAAAACAAATAAGTTATAAGTTTGTAAAGGTGATGCTGGTTAAAGGTATACATTTTTTTTAGCGCACACTTAAGGAGATATTACTACCCTTATCATTTATACACAAAGTGAGCACTAGGAAAGGGAGAGAAGGGTTGAAAGGATGTGTCGGTGTACATTGGTTTTGAATTCCTGAATATTGTAATGTGTAATGGCTTGGAAAGAAAGATTGTGATGAGGAATTCCACATTCGCGTAGTACGGCTAAAGATCGAGTCTCTGTATTTGACAGTACGAGCAAGGTTAGGCATGATGAGCATGCCTAGAAGCTTGAGTATTACGTTTGAACTGTTTAAGGGGAGGAATGCAACTAGCTATTTCCGTTAAAATAACAATAAAAAAAGTAATTTTAAATATCTATCTATGTTTTTTCAATGGTTTGAGATTAATACATTGTTTTTTCAGTGGTTTGAGATTAATACATTGGTAGCGGTCTTGATATGGGAGAAAAATAGGGGAAGGGAAGAGCTTATCGAAGCAAGCGTATTTGCAGGCTTTCAATTCTTGCAATATGCTCTGATAAAGAAATACATATTGCACAAGAGATATTTGATAACGTAGGGGTTTCAGAAAGAAGTAATATATCGGAATTGAAGAATATGAACAATAAAATTAAGCTCTCAAACAACAATCCAAGATCGAGAATAACACTTACTTAATTACTTAAAGTGGAGCTACAGTCCTGTGTGAACTAGGGCTTCACCCAACAAACTTCTCCATCTAGCTCGGTCCCTAGCTAGATGTCTCCAGTTTCGCGCTCCAATTTGGGTAAGGTCACCTTAGACTTGTGCGCGCCACCTGATCCGCGGTCTTCCTCTACTGTGGGTGTGGATTCAAAGATTTTCCGGGCCGGAGCATTGGTTTCCATGCGCTCTACGTAACCCAGCCATTTTAGTCGTTGGACTTTTACCCTTCTGGTTAAGTCCACGTCTCGCTGTACATCCCGTACAGCTCGTCGTTCCATCTTTTCTCTCGAACTGACCCAAGGTGCTTTCATCCGCTTTTATCATAGTCCATGCTTCTGCACCGTACAGCAGGACCGGGATGATAAGGATCTTTTATAGCAACACTTTGGTCCCTCGAGAGAGGAATTTAACACTCAATTGCTTTCTTAGTCCAAAGAAACATCGGTTAGCAAGAGTTATTCTGCGTTTGATCTCAGCGCTGGTGTTGTTTTCTGCGTTTACAGCGGAGCCTAGGTAGACGAAGTCCTTGACTACCTCAAAGTTACGTCTATCGATGGTGACGTTTTGAAAAAGACGTCGTCGGTGCTGTATGTCCTTTCTTGACGACAGCATGTACTTCGTTTTGCCCTCATTAACCGTTAAACCCATTTTTGCAGCCTCTGCCTCAATACTCACAAAAGCCTCATTGACATCACCCTGAGTTCTTCCGATAATGTCAACGTCAACAGCATATGCCAGTAATTGGACAGACTTTTGTAAGATAGTGCCTTTAGTGTTGACATGTGAGCTCTGCACTATTCTTTCAAGCACGATGTAAAAAAATCGCATGACAGCGCATCAGCTTGTCTAAAGCCTTTTTTGACATCAAAAGGTTCTGTTAAGTTGTTTCCAACCTTTATGGAGCAGCGTAAATTCTCCATGGTCATCCTGCACAATCAGATGAGTTTGGCAGGGATGCCAAAACTAGACATGGCTTTATACTGCTCGTCCCTGAGATGCTTTCATATGCGGCCTTGAAATCGATGAAAAGATGGTGGGTGTCGATTTGGTGTTCTTGGGGTTTTCCAGAATCTGCCGTAATGTGAATATTTGATCAACTGTGGACTTTCCTGGTCTAAAACCACACTGATAAGGACCTATCAGGTTGTTGACGATAGGCTTTAGACGTTCACGTATTGCGGCAGAGAAGATTTTATAGGCGATGTTAAGTAGACTGATTCCTCTTTAGTTGGTGCAGTTTAGAGGGTCTCCTTTTTCAGGATCGGGCAAACAATACTGAGGTTCCATTCATCGGGAATGCTTTCTTCCGACCAAATTTAACAGATAAGTTGGCGCATGCTCCTAACCAACTTATCTCCAGCTGCTTTAAAGATCTCGGCATTCAAGCCCGCCATTCCAGCGGCTTTATTAGATATGGCAACCTTTACTTCTTCTAAGTCGGCAGGACGGGATTGTGGGCTTTCGTGGTCTATGTTGAGTGTATCATCCTGCCTGACAGCGGAATTCAGTTCCTCGTTACCGTTATACAATCTGCAGAAGTGGTCCTTCCATATCCTCAGAATTGAATGCGGTTTCACTATGATGTTCCCACTTTCGTCTTTGCAGTCTTCGGTTCTAGGTTTATGTACCTGTGAATTTCGTTTTATCTGTTCATAAAACTTTCTAACTTCATTCCTGATTTTAAACCTCTCAACATCTTCGACCGCACGCTTCTCATGCCCTCTCTTTTTACTTCTGAGAAGTCGGCGTTCTTCTCGCCTCTCCTGCTCATAGAGCTCATGAGCAGCTCTTTACCTTTTATGCAGCGCCGCTTTGCGTGCGTGTTGTTTGGCTGCATATGCCTGCCGACATTCCTCATCAAACCAGAGGTTTCTTGTTGGTGGCTGTTTGAAACCCAGCACATCAGAAGCGGCTTCTCTGATTGCATCTTCGCAATCTTGCCACTGGTTTTCGATACATTGTGTTGGCGGCAGATAACTTCGAGAGAGGTTACTTGTAACTCGGTTGCAAAAGGATTTGGCGATCTCTGGCGATTGTAGCCGTTCGACGTTGTACCTTCTTCCAACACCTCCCTGTTTTGCCATGAGTCTGGAAATCCGAAGTGCTACCTTGGCTACAACGATGTGGTGGTCCAAATCGATGTTAGCTCCGCAGAAAGTTCGTACATCCAAAATGCTGGAAGCGTGTCTGGCGTGCGTCGATCCCAATATGGTCAATCTGGTTGACTGTAGATTGATCTGGTGAAGTCCAAGTTCCTTTGTGGATGTTGAGGTGTGGAAAACGCTTTCTGGCTACCATGACGTTTCGCCCCGCAGCAAAATCTATGAACCTGAATCCGTTGTCGGAAGTGTTGTCATGCAGGCTGTTCTTCCTAATTATTCCGCCAAAGATGTCTTCTCTTCCTAGCTTGGCATTAAAATCGCCCATTACTATTTTAATATCGTAGCTAGGACACTGCTCGTATGTTTTGAGTAGGAGCTCGAAGAACATATCTTTGGTGTTGTCGTCTTTCTCTTCTGTGTGGGCGTGCGCGCATATCAGGTTAATGTTGCCAAATTTAGCCTTGATGCGTATGCACCTATAGCTCAAGACTTCTTGCCTAAGTCTGGCTCCAATGACGAAGCCGCATCCAAATAAGAGCTGTTGGTTTTCGTCGTAGCAGTCACCATAAATATCGCAGTTTTTCATCCTCTTTTTTGCCCGGCCCATCGTATTTTCTGGATGGCGGTGATGTCTGCTTTATAGTGGTCTTTGGCCTCCGCTGATTCTTCGGCCGCACGTGGTCTGTTAAGGTACCTAACATTCCACGTGCATATCCGAAGTTCGTTGTCCTCAATTCGTTTGCGTTGGTTGTCAACAGTAAATCCGTCCGTATCCGAGGCTTGTTGGTGCTTCGCAACTATGAAGTGTGGCCAGGAAGTCACCCCAGCGGCACAACCCCCAACCTGGAGGGACAGATCCCTAGTATAACTCCAAGGATGGGGAGCCGGATAAAACCTCTCCTTATAAGCCTGGGCTCCGAATAAGTCGAAGAAGCCCTATAAGGTGTTCACTAAGTAGTTCAACCTTACTGGAACTGTAGACACCACCGTTGATTCCATCTCGGGAATTCCTCTGCTGCCGTTTGGATAAGTAGAGGTGCCTTAGTAGCAACACCTTTCCCCACCTCTCTCGATCACGAATAACAAAGCGGTTTATTTTGAAAAAAGTATTGAAGAGGAAAACACGTTGTGAAAAACTAGAATAAACTAAAAATTGATTAGGTATATTAAAATCTTGGCAATTCGTTTTACACCTGCTGAGAAACTATAGAGATCTTGTTTAATAAGGAAAGAGTCCTGCACCGACTTAATGGTCTTCCTAATACATGTTAACGATCGTGTTTTTGAATTCAAAAAATTATTCTAAACTACCAAGTTATTAGTTGTGGTATAGTCGCATTTATTTAGACTCAAACAATTCAAGGAGAATAATTATACCTTTGTACAGTATAATGGTGATCAATTTAAAATAAGTTTTATTTTTGATGCAGTATTTAGCACAAATATTCTTTCTCAAGCTGCCCTAAAAAAATATGGAATGCTTTATGCTCCTGCAGAAACTCAATTTTATTGTGCATTTGTTTATTCCTCTCGCATTCCAATACTTTCTTTTTTGCTGAAACTTAAAATAAAAAAAAAACTTTTAGAAACAAATTTCCTTTTTTTATTTTTATGGGTTCTTAAGATCGGATATATTTGAGCAACAAATAACTTAACAAATAAAAAGCTAAACTTCAAACAAAATGTTTTATGTTTTAATTGAAAAAAATTACTATAAATGTTTAAATAATGTCTATTCGTTATTTTTTCTATGGTTAAACAAATTTAGGAACTCAACGAAATGAGATCTATGGATTTTCTTATACAAATTTTCAACCACGATAAAAAAACACATATTTTTTTAATTTAGTGGCCATAACACCATTTTTTGAAAGAAAAACTAACTTTACATATCATTATTTGCTATGCAAAAATAAGGATTTCAAGACTTTAATACTTTAATGTAAGAAAAAGGAGTTTTCTTGGATTTTTTTTTCTTGAAGGCCTGTTTTTTTTTTTGTAAAATGTTTTACACTAAATAGTAACGGTGAGTTTTTCATAATGTACAAGAAGAATTTTTATGCAAGTTTCACGTTTTTGATTCTAATTGTGTCCTTCGGGTTCTTGGTACAAAATGTTTAAATGTAACATTCATGTTAACATTTATATTATTTTTTTTTTGTAAATATAGTATGCATCGTATGCATCAAGGCACTTGGTCGCATAATTTAAATCTTAAACTTGCAGCAAATTGCACTTAAAGCAACCTACTAAACCGAAAAAACTAGTGCACAACTCACACACAATCCAAATAAGGTTGTTGTAAGCACTTCATGCAACAATTATGTATATACTAGAGGCTTGCAACAGTCACCTCTCTCCACCATCAGAACCAACAGCACCTGCCTTAACATCCACCTCAGTCATCAGCATCAGCCAACACCCTCTTCTACCAACCCTCCATATATCCATCATAGCCTCCACCACCACCGCCGCCGCTGTCGCTCAACTGAAATTAAAACCTCATTCATGCAATTCGTCTTTATGTTGCATCATAGAGCGCAGAGCAAACAATTTATTTTTCGGAACGAGAATGGGAATATTTTTTGAAATACAAAAAAAAAAAAAAAAAACTCACACAACCATTAACACGGTGTAACTAAAGTGTATGCAAATGAAGATTACCTAACGCCAAGAGACTGAAAGGCTTAAGCGGTGAATGACTCCCAGTCCCAGTCACAAGCGCACCCAGTTTCATACTGAAAAACTGGGAACACAATGGACTCTGGAGCTCTCAAAACTACTTGGTTTTTAGCTTGAGGGTCGGATCCTGCTGGAGATGGAGCGGGTTGTCAAGGGATAGGGGGTTTTGGGTGTAGGTGTAGATTGTAGGTGGTAAATGTATATTGTATAGATGCGCAAGCAAAGCTGGAGATGGATCTGTGCATTAAGAACGGATGAAACAGGAAGGGAATGTGCATACAAAAGAATTTAAATTCTTCAGTCTGTTATATAGACTGTTTTGAGGCCGAAAGAAAAGTATTCACCCGCAGGCTAGCATCCTTCCGCAGAGAACTTTAAGGCATACTCAATGAGTCATAGATTATGCTGAGGACCTATCGAGGACACACAGCTGCTGGAACTGATTTTGTTTACCTCTTTGTTTTAATGCAGGAAGTACACAGATACTTAAATTGCGCGATTCGAAGAATCTTATCATATTTTTTGCAGAAAGGAGCAGTAAACGAGTGCCCAAGGATATCATTTGATTGGTGAGAACATATATACAACACTTTATATGTATATACGCTTCAAATAGTTGCCTGATGCCTTAAGCCTCATTAGCCAAAAGTTGTGGGAGGAAGTTATAGTTATACGAATACCTATTCTGAATTCATTACAGGGCTGTATATCTTAAGGACAAGAGCCTTAGAGGCTATGCAAAGAAATAAATTAAATACAAGAAAAAAAATGATATAAGTCTTGACTATGCTATCTCACATTCGTCAAGAAAAAAAAATGCAAAAAAGCACTGAAAACATTAGAGACAGTAACAAATAGGAATGGAAAAGTTTTAATTTTATTTTATCTCACTTGTTTGTTTAGTTAAACAAAATTGTCTTATTATCATTATGACCGCAACGCCATTTTAACAGCGATTCTAACAATGGAAAAGACATACATTTTGGATGATAAGTAAGTCAATTGAACCGATCTAAAAAAAAAGCTCAAGACCACCTTTTTTGTGTTTAAGTGTTAAAACAAAGATTAAAAGGTCAATATCTAAAAAAACGTTCATTAGTTGTGTAAACGGGGGGTTCATATCTATACCGAAGGAATGAACTCCTGTCTTAAAACCAGTTCTTAAAACAAAAAACAAATCTTGAACGGGAAAGGAAATTGATTGATCGCTGAGAAGGACTCTCAAGTCTGAACTTATCATTATCAAGACGGAATATTCTTATAAATGAAGTAAAAGAAGAAGTTATTTGCTGAAATAGATCTTGGGCTTTATTTATTCAGTATTTAGTTCTTCTATTAGTAAAGTTTCTTAGAGAAACTAAGTGTGAATTCTATAAAAATGAAACAAAAGCTTTTAATTAAATAAAATTTAAAACTTCAGTAGTTTACTATGAAACAAGGTATAATTTCAGGGGCTAAGCTTTAAGTAGAAAACTATTTATAATTTTAGAAGTTTAGTACATTTTATAAACTAAAGTATAATTTTAAGAAATGTTATTATTATATAAACATTATTATAATATAAACAATGGTTACAGTAGCGTATTTTGGAAATGTTATTTAAGGAAGTAAGAATCCTTTCACAGATAAATTAACTCAAAAAAGCGTAAAGTTGATTATTCATAAGTCACAACTTATTTCCACTACTATATTTTATTTCGAATTTTTTAAAAATAAGTACAACACAAATTCCACGATTCTACTCGTGTAAGTTATTCCAATAGGTCCAATTTGTCAAACCAAAAATTTTCAAATTGTCCGACGTTTCAAGTTCCCTAGAATCTAAAGTTGTACTTCACCTGTACGTTCAAGATACCTGTTTTCGTGCTCAAGAACGAGTAGAAATATGGTATTTGATGTGAATAAAGAAAAAGTCTAGTATTAACTTTTGTAATATTCAGCATGGTCATACCAAATTTGTATAAAATTAAAATAAGATTTTCATCGATCATACAAAAACTGAAAAAAACTGGTAAAATCATAAAAATAACTGTAAGCAACTGAAAATAACGTTATTGACATCTTTTACTATTTTTCGAAAAATTCAATTGACACTTAAGAAAAAAAAAAATTAGCGCAAATTTTTGTTTGACTTAAACTTTTTGGAACCAATAAACAAATTGACTTTAAATTGAATTTACCTTATTGAAAATATTGTTTTTACACTTCAGAATTTCAGAAAGTAGTAAGCTTTATAGCAAGCTTCAAACTACGATCAGAGGCTCGTCATAAAGGCATGTGTTCCCATAGTTAGTTCTATGGAAGTCCATATGAATGTACACAAGAAAGCAAACAAGGAGCATCAATTTCACCATTAATGAGTTGATGAAAAAATACTAAGTCAGTATTAAAACGCCTTTGATGGAGAGGTACGATGTCCATAGGGAGGCAGATCATGAGGATCATCCCAAGGAATACCCTTTAGAGCAAAGCGAATTCTATGAATTTCGTAATAGAGAGTCCATACCTGCGAAGCATATTCAAGATGAGGACGACCATGGCAATTATACAAAGAAGAGTAACATAGGGACCATTGAACTTCTTTGTCCAGCGTTTTATAAAACCAAGCATAGAACTTGCCTTATTGACAATAAAATTAATGAGATGTGTAAGCTCTAAATCTACACCTACACCTAAATCTTTAAATGTGGAGACTCGATAGAGTTTTTGCTGTGATATACTGTAGTCAAATACGTTACTGATTATTTTTTTTTTTTTAACAGTTATCGTCTGGCATTTTAAAGGGTTGAGTGAAAGGCTATTTTTCCCACACCATAATGTGAAACTATCAATTTCGGCTTGCAAAAGAATACGATCATGGTTGGACTTTATTATTTTGAAAATCTTCATATCGTCAGCAAAAATGAGAACTTCACTTGAGCGTAGACATGACGATACATCGTTAATAGACAGGATGAACAGAAAAGGGCCAAGATGGCTTCACTGGGGAACAACAAATTTAGCAACAAAAGATTGAGAATGACAATTTCTAAATTTTACCTCGTAGGATCTGTTTTCAAGGTATGACCTTATCCAAGCTAAAAATGGTGGAAAACCAAGAGCCTTAAGTTTAAGAAAAATAATTCCGTGGCTATGGTGGTCAAAAACTTTAGAAAAGTCAGTGTATACACAGTCAACCTTGTCCTAAAGTGTTTGAACATATGTTTGAGAATGTGAGGAGATTAGTAACGGTTGATCTTTTTTTCACAAAACCATGTTGCTGTTTCACAAACAACTTGTTCAAATACTTTAGGAATGCAAGAGAGCTTTGCAATGGGCCTGTAGTTGCTTATATCCGACTTGTTACCTTTCTTGAAAATTGGTGTTAGAAATGACTTCTTCCATATGCTGGGAAATTTGCCTGTTTTTAGAGAAAGTTTGAATAAGAACGTATGCTGCTCAAGTATAACATTATTACACTTTTTAGTACTATCGGGGGAATACCATCTGGACCGGCTGAGTAGTCATCATTCAACGCAGATAAAAGATCAAGGACCGTAATCTGTAGCACATTATGAAAATATACTTCATCAACTTCTTCAGGGCTATTAACAAATGACTCACGGAAACTCGTTGCGAAAGCGTTACAGATATCAAAAGTTTTATCTAACGAAAGGTTCTTGTAAGTGAAGTTAACTGGAAAGCCATCAGATTTTAACTTTGAGTTTACAAAATTCCAACATTTTTTAGGATTGTCTTTCGAAGAAGTGCCCATATCAGTAACATAACAAGCATATAAAAAATTAGAAAGAGACTTAAATTGGTTAAAGAGTTCAACATAAAAATAGAAGTTGACTAGAGACAGAGTTTTGAGATACGTTTTCCATGCCTTATTTTTTTTATCACGCAGTAAACGCAATTCTTTCGTGTACCGAGGATGGCTAAAGTTTGTATTTCTTGATTTCTTTATCCGTACATTTTTTTCAAAACAATAATTAAGGATCCTATAAAAAGTTGAAACTGCTTCGTCAATGTTAGAAAATGCTAGTGTATCAGCAATTCCAGAAATGTTTAAATCTTCAGACAACTGCTGGAAATTGGCTCTTCTGAAATCAAAATTATATAAGCAATCAAAGGAATTACTGTGATTAGTAAGGTGATTACTTAAGTCAAAAAAAATGTCCAAAGGGGTTTGATATTTGTCAATATTAGTAATTCCTGATCTAGACTTTAGAACAAAAGTAGTAATAATGTCAGAAGAAAATACTAAATCGAGAATTCGATTTTTTGAGTTTTTAATACAGCTTGTTTGCTGTAAGTCAGTAAGAAGGACTTTATCGAGAAGAGATAGTTCCATTTGTCAAGAAAAATTAAAATCACCTAGAAGTAAAATATTGGTGTCAGAGCTGGACAAATATATAGGATAGTCTAATGCCAAGGAGAGATCGTTATAATCAGACTCCAAACTTTTTGGAGGAATGTAAACGTTTAAAATGAAAAAAAGTCTTAGTCTGTACCATTATCGTTACACATACCAGTTCCATTGATAATACAAATGGAAATGATACAGAAGAAGAGAAATATGTATTTTTTACCTCTATGAGAACACCTCCACCTAAATCTTTTGAATTATCAACATGTCGATCGTTTCTGTAAACTTCAAATTCTTGAATGAAAAGTTCTGTGTCGGAAAAGCTTCAATTAAGCCACGCATCTGTCAAAACGAATACGTCGTGGCGTAGTAACTGGGTCCTGACGAGATATACAAATTATTTTTGGTTTCGACACAACTTTGATAGGGATGACGTTGTTTATTACAGTTCCTGTAACGGTGTCACTATTGAAAGCTAAATCCGAGACAACAATTTGAGGTATATTGGGAGTTCCGGTGGGATCTGTAGGTATTGGGGTGATGTTGACATTTGTTCTTTTTGATGGTGGGGTAGAAATTCTATATTGATTTCAACATTTGATGAAATTTTAAGAAAAATAAAAATTGAAAAGGAGAAAGAATTCCTTTTAGCCTTAATAATTTTTTTGACAAATTTAAAACTCTTTTAAATCGTTATATCCCAGTTATGTTACTTACGAAAATCAGACTGCTTTTCAGTTAACTCCACTTATAAGAACCTTTCATTTAATAAATAAAAGCTATAAAGCTTTTGCTACCAGTTTCAGACAATCATTTGTGCCATTAATTAGTCTATGAAGTATATTTTTGTAATTTACACTCCTTTTCAAAAACTAGATAGTCTCTTCACTTCAAAATACTGTTCAAGATTTTCATTCTGTGTTGAAATGTCGTTGCCTCGCATGAAAAAAGTGTACACATACTTTGAAGACCATATTTCCATATTCAAACTTTTCCTTAAAACAGAAAAATTTCCCAGTGTATCGGGTATGGCAGTTTTTATTAAAAATCATATTTTCACATTCTCTAAGAAATTTTCAAAATCCCTAGAACAAGGTTTTGAAATTGATTGTGTATAAAATAACTTTTTAAACCTTTTCAGTAACTTAGTCAGACAGTTATTTTGTATCAAAATCTCGGTTTTTCAAAAAAAAATATCTTTTACCTTAACCCTACAAAATGCCAGTAGATAACTTTCAAATTTCAGGTACATTTGATATTTCTAAGTGTATTTGATATTTCAAACTAAAACTCTGTCGTGCATGTTCGGGCACATCTTGAAATTCCTTTTGCGAAATTTATAAAAATCTTAAAACTGCGAGCAAAATTTCAATGTCCAGAAAAAAAATACGACTCATTCCTGTTTAAATGGGGGGGGGGGGGGGTGTGAGTAAATAAAGTTCTAACACAATCATTTTTCAAATTTCAAATAGCTTAGTAATATTTAAAAACTTAAAGAACTATAGATTTGTTTAATTTTAAAAATCGAATTGTGAAACGCTAATCATTTTACTAGTTTGTAATTGTTTTTTAATATTTGGCACCTTACTAGCTATTCCAAAATTTATTAATTCGGTTTTAAACTATGATTGATATTCGTATTGAATATATTCAAATGAGATTAATAGATAATTTTTTATAAAAAGTCTATGGCGGCACGTTTTAAATTCAGAGATGCGATAGTTATTATCTTACTAAAGAACAATTTTCTTGTAATTAAGTTTTTAAGTTTACTTTTAATTAAAACCAATTTAAGAGCTAATTTAAAGAAGACAAATTCAATATTACTGCAACCTTGTCTTAAGGACTCCTTTTACTATTTAGCTTATTGAAAAACATTATTTAGTCCTTTTAACATCACTACAAATGTTCGGTTGTTAAATTGGTTCGGAAAAGAAGGTGAAATTTAAAAAGTTCGTTATTTTTACATAGAACAGTTTTGAAATTTTGTGTCTATTTAATTTTTTTTTAATGTCAATTGATTTCATACAGAATTTTAATTATAGAAAGATTTTAAGACAGAGAATCTTAGAACACAAATTAACACTAAAAGGCAAGATTTATTTTTCAAACTAATTTTTGTGTAAAAATTTAATAAATTTGTCCCCACTTGATCGCCATCAAACCAAACAACTTCCAATTTTACCCGTTATGGAAACTTTTATCTCCAGGCCTGTTTAAAAATCAAACTATAAAATTACCCAAACATCGACCGCCCCCGTAGAGATTGTGAGCTATAGCAAAAAAGAAAAAATCAAAATAAAAAAAAAGCAAACAAGTAGAAGTGCGACAATATCATAAAAGTGAAGCACCCTGCGGTGGTACAGATCCAGACCATTGAAGCACACTGATCTTTTGTTCTATTCGTAGGAATGGACTTTGTCGCCAGTGCGCCAACCATAAGCGCTCTCCAAATGTCCTCAACGTTGAAATAAACATTCACAAGTGCACTTCGAAGGGATTCTATCTGGAGCACCTACAATAGGGAGAGAGGAACAAGTAAAACGGGGACTGATGATGGGGCGAGCTGCAACCAACATCCAAACCAACCAACTAAACGAGTACGATGACTACAACGACAATGCCGACGATGACGACGACGACTACGACGAACGAGTCACAATCGAAAGAACGAACGACGACGACGACACGACGGAAAATATTTTGCTGTTCTAAAGTTTGCAGGACATTTGAATGTGTTAGTGAAGTAGTTAGGAGCGCGTTAGGGGGTTGAGGGTGGTAGAGAGGGTTGATTGAGGCTTTGCACATGGAACCAAGCTGGGTTTGGTGAAGAGTGTCCTTTATTTTTCATTGCACCCCATGGAACGAACGAAGTAAGATTAAAATTATACGTGACATGATGAAGTACGTTGGTGGAGTGCATATTCTTCTGGTCCTCTGGAAAATGGGCCTCCATTCACTAAATGCACCGGAAAATAGGAACCGTAATTGAGGAATGTATGTTGTTTTGAGTGTACATATGAGTATATATAAGTTCGTACGCTTGTTCATGTATGTGTGTTTTTGTGTGTATATATGTGTATTTATGTCCTTGGGTTTTATGAAGTAGATTTATAGAGAACTTTCGTTTTTGTTAAATCTCAATGTTGTGTGCAAATTTGTGCTTGTTGAAAATGGTTTGTTTGTTATAAATTTTCCTATGCTTCTATATGTCTATATTTAGGAGTATGAAGGTACCATACATTACAGAGGTATAAGGTATAAGAATTAGGTAGGCATACGGATGTCTAACCGCATATAAGATTTATCAATTTAATATAGTGGATTATCCGAAGGTTGGTCTACTTTCGGTAGATAGTGCTCTTAAGTGAACAAGTTATGTGATTAGATTCGTATGGATAGTAATTTATGGAATTAGGTGTAGTTATCTTGTTGGATAATGCACCACTTCCAAGTTTTACAGAGATTATGTGTATACGTAAATTAAGCCTAGTGATGTTCAGTACAGTAACTAAACCCATTGAGTTTTAAGCATATTGACTACACAATTTGGTATTGTGAAGTAGTTTGATTCTTTTTTTTGGTTTATCCATTTTATGGTTTTTATTATAAAAAACTAAGCAAGTGAATTTTAAGTACATAATAGACTTACATAGGGGTATGGATGTGTCTAGTTTAGAGTAGAAAGGGACGCCACAGAAGCTTGGTTGCCAATTACAGATTTTAACGTTAGTGAAGGTTTGAGTCAATATTTTGAAGATTGCAGATGGGTTTTAACATGTGATGGTTAAGTCGGAAAATGTGAATAGGAATGTAACAAATACAGATATTTGGGAAACAGAACAGCATATGAATATCGGCCAATAGAGCTAGAGTGTCGTTTTGAGTTTGAATTAAGACATTAATCAAGTTCTAGATGAAATACCATCGATTATCCTTAACAAAATGTGCATTAGCAATTAAAGAACCTCTTTTTCTCATTTTCAAAAGCTTTATATCTAATGGTGAGTTGCTATCAGTGAGGAAAAAATGTTTAACTCCAATTCATAAAACTGGATCAAAGCAACAAATAAAAAAAGGCTGGGATGCGACCCACACTGATAACTTCCCATCGCGTCTGTCGATTAGTCTTGCTTAAAAGTTTTTCTATATGTACTCCTACCGATTTTTACCAAATTTGCGTACTATTTTTTGTAGATTTTATTTTTTATGAAAAAAACGGATCATTGGATTTTTATATAAAAAATACTGAATATCGAAAAGTATTGTTTTTTTTAGAGTTTTATTCTTTGTAAAAAAGATATTTGAATCGAAAATAAATTTTTACCAACTTTTATACATTTTTTTTTTAGGTTTTTATTTTTTGTAAGAAAATTGTCATTTTGATTTTTTTCAAAATATGTCCTAATATTGAAAACAATATTTCTTATAAGTTAAAATTAGTTAGAAGCTATTATCTCAAATTTTTGAAAAGATATTTGAGTCGAAAATCAATTTTTACCACCTTTTATTAATTTTTTTTTTAAACTGTCAATTCGATTCTTCTCAAAATTTTATCAGATGTCAAAAACAGTATTCTTCGTTGCACAAAATTGTTTTGGAGATGAAATCATATTTAAGTCGTAAAATTTTAGAGGTGTAAATTTTTTTTTCAGTTTTTTTGATTTATAAAATTACAATTATACTCTAAGCGTCTAGATTTAAGGTCCGTTGGTCGTAAACTATGGAACAACCTTCGCGAGCTAGGAATAGGTAAACATAACAATTTTCCAGCTGCAATGAATATAAATGAGCTAAACAGCAAATTTACTTCTACACCTTTAGTAACTCCAAGAGATCATGTATCTCTCAATACAATACCACCAACTTCTACAGACACTTTGTTCAGTTTCGATTGTGTGACCGCCTTAGACATGGTTGACAGTTGCATAAGCATAAAGTCCAATGCCACTGGTGTTAATGATTTGAATCCAATTTTCATTAAAGCTATTCTTGCACTGCTTCTACCTTACTTTACACATAATATAATAAATACAATCCTTTCCACTGGCATTTTTCCGCATCAATGGAAAAAAGCCAAAATAATTCCTATTCTCAAAGACTCGCTTTGAAATGAATTTAGACTGATTTCAATACTTTCTTTTCTATCTAAGGTATGTGAAAGGATAATGCAAAAACAATTAAGCAGCTTCATTAGTCGCAACAACCTTTTAGTCGATGTTCAATCAAGTATTCCTTCACAACATAGCTATATTACGGCACTAACAAAAATAATCGAAGACATAAGGACTGATCTCGATATTGACAAAGTAACTTTTTTAGTCCTACTAGACTTTTCAAAAGCATTCGACATGGTGAATCACTCGATACTTTTGAATAAACTGCGTCACAAATTCAACATATCGTCAGAAGCTAATAAACTGCTTTCTTCCTTTTTGAATGATAAAAAGCAATCCGTTTTCTTAAATAAAAATCTCTCTGATTTTCTTCCGATTCAACAAGGAGTTCCCCAAGGATCAATTTTATCCCCTCTTTTATTTTCATTTTATGTCAATGAAATCGATTTCATTATAAATGAAGTATCAAAACAATTTTATGCCGATGACATAGAAATTAACAAAAGCTGTCCTTTGGGTTTAATTGAAGACTGCGTTTTCACCCTGAATCAAGAACTATAAAAGATATCTTACTGGGCGTCTTGCAATGGGTTGATTCTCAACGCAAGCAAATGCAAATGTCTGGTTATATCAAGAAAAGAATTAGATCTAACATACTTTCCTTCCATAATTTTAAACGAGAACCCATTAGAATTCGTAAATTCCAGTAGAAATCGAGGTGTAATCTTCAATAGAACATTGAACTGGAATGATCACATCAACCAATTGATAGGTTAAACTTATGGAACACTTAGAAACTAAACATAGCCTTTAATAGTATCGTTCGATACATCTTTGGATTATATTTGCAAGAGATTATACTTAATATGCCTTTAAATGACTTCATGAAGCTTCGAACATTGATACTGTTTTTGAAAATGTTGAAAACACGTCCACCAGCCTATTTGTTTTAAAAAATCAGAATGCCAACATCAAACAGATCGACATCGGTAATTTTGCCACGATTTTCGTGTTTGACCTCAGAAAAGCAATTTCTCATCGCTGCATGTCGCCTCTGGAACTCACTACCCACTCATCTGTGGGACATAAGTGATATGCACATTTTCCAAAAAAGCTATAAAATCTTCTTTTCTAACCAAAGCAACTAACTTAACTTCGCTTATCCCCTCTTCTTAACTCTAATTATCTTTTTCTACTTTTTTTCTTCTAATTCTATTATTTCTTTGTTTTCAAGTTAAATACATTTTTTTCTATAAATTTTGTTTTTCCTTTTTCTTAATTTTATATTATTTGCTTTTATTTTGAATTGTTAAGTTAAGTCATAGGCTCTCACAAATTTATAAGGTATCTGTTATCTAACTGTGTGAGCTTTACAAATAAATAAACTGAAACTGAATTTGATTAAGAAACATTAAATTATTCTTAATTTAAAATATCATTTATGCATTTTGACAGGTGTTGTTTTTTGTAGATCTTTTGAAACAAATTTCTAACGAAGGTATTGAAAAATTAAATATAAGTGGTAAATAATTTTCACCTCAGTAAAGTTAAAAATCACCTTTCTAAAATGTACTTAGTTTGAAAAAAAAAATGTATTATTTAATTATTAAAAATAACTAAACAAATTTTTTTGGAAAATTTGTTTTTAACTTCCCATAGGAAGAAATTGGAATGGGACCGATTTTTCGAATTGAAAATGATGAAAGATGCAGAGAGGGCTCTCAAGATAATTGAGTGGTTGGTTTTTTTTACCATAGTAGTTTAAAAAAAAGGAGCGAATTTCGGTTAAACCTGAATATCTCACGAACCAATGATGCATAGGACTTGAATTATATTTTGCATTATATATTGTAACTTCATACTAAACCAGTATAATTTTGGAAAAAAATCCAATTAATGGCTTTTTTGTAAATCGAAAAAGCTAAAAAAAATAACTCCTCGAAAATTCTACGAATTAAGAATGATTTCATCTCCAAAACAATTTTGTACAACGAAACAGAACGTTTTTAACATCGGACAAAATTTTGAGAAACATCGAATGGACATTTTTTTTTATAAAAAAAAAAAAAATCAAAAGGAAATTTAAAAAAGTTGGTAAAGACTGATTTTCGAAAAAATATGTTTCTAAAAATTTAAGGGTATGCCTATCAACTCGTTTTAACTTATAAGAAATATTGTTTTCGACATTTGAAAAAATTTTGATAAAAATCTAGTTAACAATTTTCTTACAAAAAATAAAAACCTAAACAAACAAATTAATACAAGGTGGTAAAAATTGATTTTTGACGCAAATATCTTTTCAAAATTTTGAAATATTGGCTTTAAACTAATTTTATCTATTTAAAAATACTGTTGTCAACACTCAGTCAAATGTTGAGGAAAATCTTATTGACACTTTTCTTACAAAAAACAATAACCTAAAAAAAACCACACTAAAACTTGTCGAAAATTTACTTTCGACTTAAGCAGTTCTTTTTTATAAAAATCCAACTGTCCGTTTTTTCATAAAAAAAATAAAATCTACAACAAATACTAGGTACGCAAACTTGGTAAAAATTGATGTTCGGTTCTTGAAAGCTCTCAAATTAATTGCATTATTCAATTTGTATTTGTTTATATAAGAAATACAAACATTTAAGTAATTCTAATAAAATTGGTAAAAATTTGTTTTTTACTAAAAATTTTTTTTACAAACTAGATTTTCAAACAAAACTATTTCTCCATTTGAAAAATATTGTTGGTTAATTTAAAAACTTTTGAGAATAATTCAACTGACAAATTTTTTAACAGAACACGAAAACCTACAAACTTTTAAGAAAAACAAATCGACAGTGTTGGTCGCATCCCAGCCTCTTATTTACTTATAAGTATACCGATTTGTAGTACCCGTGGCATGATGGTTAGTGCGTTGGACTGTCATGCAAGGGGTCTTGGGTTCAATCCCTGCCTGTGCCACCTTAATTTTAAAAAAAAAAAAAAAAAAAAATAATTTTCGCGGGTACTGCCTCTTGCGAGGAATTGACAAATCCTTCAAGAGTAATTCTTGTCATGAAAAAGTGCTTTCTCAAAACTAGCCGTTCGGATTCGGCATAAAATTGTAGGTCCCCTCCATTCCTGACAACATTACTCGCACACAGGAATGGTTGAGAGTTGTAAGTCACTAGGCCCTGGTTCACAACGGACTGTTGCGCCACCCCATTTGATTTGATATCGATTTATTTATAGAAATTTTAAGACACGAAATATAAATTCAAATAGAAGCTTGATAAAAACCCATCCCGTCTGTCGATTTGTCCTTGCTTAAAAGTTTGTCTATATGTACTCGTATCCATTTTTACCAAATAATTTGCATACTATTTTTTGTAGATTTTATTTTTAATGAAAAACTGACTGTTGGATTTTTATATAAAAATTACTGAATATCGAAAACAATATTTTCTGTGAAATAAAATAAGTTTGAAGCCAATATTTTTAATTTTTGAAAAGCTAATTGAGTCGAAAGTAAACTTTTACCAAGTTTTAGTATTTTTTTTTTAGGTGTTTATTTTTTGTAAAAAAAACTGTCAATTTAATTTCTTTCAATATTTTTCAGAATGTTGACAACAGTATTTCTTATAAGATTAAATAAGTTTGAAGCCTAAATTTCAAGTTTTTGAAAAGATATTTGAATCGATATTCAATTTTTACCAACTTTGAGCGATGTTTTTTTTTAGATTTTTATTTTTTTATAACAAAAACTGTCAATTTTTCTCAAAATTTTATCAGATGTCTTCGTTGCACAAAATTGTGTTAGAGATGAAATCATATTTTAGTCGTAAAATTTTGGAGGTGACACATTTTTTTTCAGTTTTTTTGATTTATAAAAAACCGTTGAATGGATTTTTTTCAAAAATATACTTCTTTGATATCACGTTACAATATATTATATAAAATTTTTAGAATTTAGGGTTAACGAAAATGTGCACCTTTTTTCAAACTGCTATGGTAAAAATACCACCCACGCAATTTTCTTGAGAGTCCTTTCTGCATCTTTCTGCCCTATTTTCTGTACAACAACATTTGTTTGAAATCGATATCTCTTCTGGTTCTTGAGCTATGGACGATGTCGTCCGTCGTAACGTCGAGAAATGTCAAAATTTTCAATTTGACAAATCGGACCCATTACAATAACTTCCTATGGTAAGTTAAAAATAAAAATAAATGAGTTTGTTCAGATAATACATGTAAAGGTTCTATGGGACTATAAAGAAATATATTTCTTGTATTAAAAAAAACACACAATTTATGAAAAACAACGTTTCAAAGAAAATTTCATAACGATCATTGGCCCATTTCTTTGAAATTTCAAATTTTTTATATTTGATTAACAATGAGGTATGGTAACTACTGTAATAAAAACACCTTATACGAATTTGCTTTAAATTCCAATTTCCAAGCAAGAACAGATCAACAGGCGGAGGGAAACACAGGTCCCGCTGTTTTGAAATTCTTTACCATTGCCAAGTTTGATTATTAAATTCTTAAAATATATATGTTTTTAAGCCTTCCTTTAAATACGGATTAGACAAAATTCTATGCTGTAAATATTCCGACGTTTTTATTTATTACCAACCAAAATCATGTTATTCATGTTATTGACAACCAATAACTAAACATAAATAACAAAATTGTACTCTCGGGCGTATAAGTACCTTTTTAGTTTATTAAGCGTTAAAAATTAAACTATTTTTTTCTATTTGCGCACTTTAATTTAATTTTATAATCGACAGAACATTATTTTTTAAAAATTAAAATTTTATTACAAATAAATACTCAGGACATTTTTTCCTTTCGGCAACATCAGTCTATAACAAAAAAATGTTATAAACATACAATGGAAAATTCTTTTGCAGATAGCAGCAAAGTTTTCCGCTTGTATCCAAAATATGAGCTCTAATTAGAACTTTCATATCCGGTTTTTTTTGTGAGTTGAAAAACTAACTTCCAAAAAAAGTTTAAGCATTTTGTGATTTTTTTTTTATAATAAGCGCACACTCAAATTGATATATTACCCTTATTATGTAGACACAGTGTGAGCACTTGGAAAGGGAGAGAGGGGTTCAAAGGAGATGTCGGTGCACATTGGTTTTGAATTCCTGAATATTGCAATAGCTGGGAAAGACAGAGTGTCAAAACATTCCACATTCGCATAGTAAGGCTAAAGAACGAATCTCTGTACTTGACAGTACGACCGAAGTTGGGCTCGAGGGTATATTGATGAGCATTCCTAGCAGCGCGAGTATTACGGTTGAACTGTTTAAGGGGATAAATGCATCTGGCTATTTTTCTAGAGCATAAACCATTAAAATAACGGTAGAAGAGGGTGAGACAAGTGACGTAAATGATCTTATGATGGTAATATCACCAATCAATCTAAATGCTCTACGATCAATACTATACAGGAGGCTTAAGTAAGTTGCAGGAGCACCAGCCGAGATATGGGAGTTATACTCAAGCTTTGGACGTATGTAAGTCTTGTAAATAACAGCCAGATCAGAGGGGGAGAAAAACTTCTTGCCACGCCTTAGAAAACCCAAACATCTTGCGGCATTTTTGGCGACATCGCGTATGTGATCGTTCCACAAAAGGTGGTTGGTAATACACATACCGAGAATATCGAGATGTTCAGTTTCCTCTATGCAGTTGCCATTTATGGATAATGGCAAGGGGCGGGGGGCTATATTTCGCTTGAACGATACAAGACAGCATTGGGTTTTCGAAGCATTAAATTCCACGCGGTTCTTTAATCCCCATTGAACAATGCTGTTTAGGTCGGAATTTAATGAGCTTATCGTATTTTGTCGTTGTAGTTCCACATCCAAAGAAGAGGGGTGTGAATATGAAAACGAATATGGAAAGCTATAAGAGTACTATCGTCAGCGAAACAATGTATTGGATTAGATGTTGCAGACAGAAGATCATTAATAAAAATGAGAAAGAGTGTTGAAGATAGAACATTGATTTTATGGACTTCAGACTTGAATCCATTTAATAATTCTTGTATTGAACGTTCCGAAAGGTAATCACTAATTTAATAAGAGAGCCTGATGCCAAACCCTTTCAAATGTTTTTTAAGTCAAGTCAATAATCTTACTTTCTCCAAAACTATGTAAAGATTTGTTCCACTGTTCGGTGAGATGAACCATGAGATCACCAGTGGACCTATTGCTACGAAAGCCATACTGTCGGTCATTAAGAAGCTTCGATCTTCGAGATATTTCTTGAGCTGATAATTAATCACCGTTTCCATGACCTTGGAAAGAAGGGACGTAAGTGCAATTGGACGGTTATTAGATGGTGAGGAAGATTCGCCTTTTTTGGGAATAGGCTGGACAAATGCGGTTTTCCACCCGCTCGGAACGAGACCTGACGAGTAGGACAGGTGAAAAAGCTTACGCAGTGGTTTTGCCAGCGATGAAGAATACCTCTTCAGAACAAAAGCAGGGATACCATCCAGGCCAGCAGATTTATGAATTTTTCTATTTCAGCTTTATTTTTCAAAAGTTGCAAAAACAAGTCTCTAAAACTATAATACTGAGATTAATGCTACATTTTTTATAATTTAAATTCACACTCTAGATGCTCAAGTACTACACAAACATTAACTATGAATTTTAATTCATGTATAGACAATTAAAACAAATATTTGTATACAAAGGAATTAAACTCATCGTCCGTCCCCTTGTTGTGAACCATTCCCTTAAGTGTAAAGTGTGTTTAAAAATAATTTATAATAAATCATATTTCCAAACAATTTACAATTATTATCAATTATATTTTATCTCTTTTTCCAAATTGATATATTTTCAAAAAGATTAAATTAAACTTTTTGTGTGTACCTATGTGTTGTTATAAAAATGCAGATTGCTATGTAAAATTAATATTAAAAACTTTGAATTGAACTTGTTAATTTAGAGAGACCATCATCAAATGGAAAAACTCAAATATATATAACATTTCAATGCAATAAATTTTGCAGCTCTTGACAATAGATGGGGCATTTGACATCCGGCTATAGGGAGAACAAACTAGAGCCAGTTCAGGACACAAGTCACATGATGATGTCTGCCACCCCTTGAAATTTATTACATTTCCGCATGACATCGTTGGGACACATGCATTCCAGAAGCTCATCCTGTGTGATGATAACAGCCTGTTTTTTTTGTTTTTTTGTTTTTATGCCACCTAGAGCCCGAAGCAAACAAACAAAATGCTCCATTCACTCTTTCCTCGTCTACTTGAACCCCACTTTTATCAACAATTCACCCCCCTCCCTCTTTTGCTCTCTACACTAATTGATACAAATCTTTTGAAATAAATCAAAAAGTTGTTAAAAACTTTTTGAACTCTTGAAGAGCCCAAAGTACCGCAATAGACCGTAGGGCAAAAAGAATATTTCAAATTTAATTTAAAACGTTTTTGTAAGTGTATCTTTCCCTGTGAGTGTATATGTGTGTTTTTTTTTTCGCCGAACATCCCATAAAACGATATCCCTCCTGATGATACTTTTATGAATGAAAGAATTGCAAATCGTCAAGGGGAAAAATACTTTAACATACTTTTGAACATAAACTGTGATGTTAATTTCATTCTCTCTGTCTCTGTTTATGTGTCGAGAACCAGCAAAAAAAAAAACGGAATAAGTCAAAAAAGCGTTTATTTAATTTGAATGTCAATCGCACGAAATATATTCATATAAAACTTTTTCCCAACCATTTTAAAAGTTTCATATACCTATACATACAAATATGCACAGTAAATACCTATAGACAGAAGGGATTACATTTTTCATACCTCTCAATTTCCATATTTAAATATTTTATACATGTATCATATTCACATGTATACGAGGTACCTATTAAAATTCAACAACAAAAAAAAACATCAACTTTAACATAAAGCAAACAATAAATCGTTGACTTGAAAATAAATTAAATTGTAATTTATGTATGAGTTTCAGTGTGTCCTTACTAAAATATTGCCAGCTTTACAAATTCCTTTATTTTTTATTTTAGTTGTATTAAAAAAAAAAACAAGCAAAAATCTAGGTGACATCATTTTAAAAAGTAATCTCCGACCGGAAAACAATGTGCAAAATACTTTTGAATCGAAGCTGAAACAGGAAAATAGAAACGGAAGCAAAGTTCACTTTGTGCCAATTCCCAGTTAAAATCAATCGATTATTTTCTGTTTTATTTGTTTTGGCAGTGATGTAAAAAAGTCATGTAAAAATGAAAATACTGCAATATGCTTACAGTTTATGTGGAAAAACGGCTTGAATTACAGAGATGAATTAGAAAAATTCTTAAAGCATTTCCATATGTATACGAATAGGTAGGAACATTTTAATAGAAGGATGCTCCTAGGATTTGATTTAATGTAGTTAGATCTTAGGTATAAGCTTAGGTATCATACATGAAAGGGCTCTTGTGGCTAAAGATCTGATTACATTAGGTTTAATTTTAACATGAAATATCTTACCGTATATATTTTTAATCTTCGGTGGTCAATAACATATTCATTAAGTAAGGAAACACATCACTTTGTTGACCTGTACACTGTGGCGTATGCGTAATTTTATTTTGTTGTCCTTTTGAAAATATTTGTATTGTTTTAAAATTCATTGTAATACAAACTAATTTTACAAACGCTGAAAAGAGAAAAGGAAAATTTATTAAATAATTTTTGAAAACATATTATAATCAATTTTTATCAAAAGTAAACTATTCTGAGCAATTAATGGAACCAAAACAAATTCATTTAAATATGTTTTAACTTCCCATAGGAAGTTATTGCAATTGGACCGATTTTTCGAATTGAACATTTTGACATTTTTTGACGTTTCAAGGTCTCTAGAATTTAAATAAAAGATTTTAAGAGAGATGTCTGTGTGTCCGTTTGTATGTACGTTCGTAGGGTCGGGAAGTTTTGTTCGTCGTCCAAAGCTCAAGAACCATAGGAGTTTTCTACTTTAAATTAATTTTTTTTATTAAAATGCAGAAACATACAGAAAGGACTCTCCGTGGAAATTTTAAAAGACATTTTTTCACCCAAAATATCTCGAGACCCAATAGAACTAGTGACTTTAATTAAATTATATATTATTTGATGTAAAGCGATACAAAACTTGTATAATTTTGAAAAAAAATTAAGTAACTGCTCTTTCTATACATAAATCAAAACAATATTTGTCACCTCCAATATTTTAGGAATAAAATACGATTTTATCTCCAAACTAATTTCATGCAACGAAAATAACGTTTTTGACATTTTTGACATTGACGGTTTTTTTTGTACAAAAAATAAAAACCTAAAAAAACATCACAAAAACTTTGTAAATATTTATTTTTGACTTACTTACTTACTTACTTAAGGTGGCGCTACAGTCCGGGGCGGACCTGGGCCTCAACCAACAAGCGTCTCCAGCCAGCTCGGTCCCTAGCTAGCTGTCTCCAGTTTCGCACGCCAAGTTGGTTGAGGTCCTCTCCCACCTGGGTGCGCCACCTGAGTCGCGTTCTTCCTCTACTGCGCCGTCCCTCGGGACATGACCTAGCCATCTAAGCCGTTGGACTTTGATTCTGCTAACTAGGTCAGTGTCGCTGTACAGCCCGTACAGTTTGTCGTTATATCTTCTCCTCCATTCTCCATCTATGCGTACGGGACCAAAACTCACCCGAAGAATTTTTCTCTCGAAGCATCCTAAGACGCTCTCATCTTTCTTTGACAGGGTCCAGGCCTCAGCGCCATAAATGAGAACCGGGATGATGAGTGTCTTATAGATGGTGATTTTAGATGCTCGAGAGAGGACTTTACTTCTCAATTGCCTTCTAAGTCCAAAGAAGCAGCGATTTGCAAGAGTTATTCTTCATTTGATTTCAGCGCTGGTGTCGTTGTCTGCATTAATAGCGGTGCCTAGGTAGACAAAGTCCTTAACTACCTCAAAGTTATAGCTGTCCATGGTGACGTTTTGTCCAAGACGTCGTCGTTCAGTGTCCTTTTTTGATGCCAGCATATACTTGGTCTTGCCCTCATTGACCACTAAACCCATTTTCTTCGCTTCCGTCGCAATGCTCAAAAACGCTCCACTGACATCACGCTTTGATCTTCTAGTTATGTCAATATCATCTGCGTATCCGAGTAATTGGATGGATCTTTGGAAGATTGTGCCTCTAGTGTTGACGGTTGAGTTTTGCACAATTCTTTCCAGAACGATGTTGAAGAAGTCGCATGACTGTGCATCGCCTTGTCTAAAACCTTTTTTGACATCAAATGCATCGGTAAGATCTTTTCCGACTTTGATAGAGCAGCGTGCGTTCTCCATCGTCATTCTGCACAAACGGATAAGTTTGACAAGGATGCCAAAACTAGACATTGCTCGGTAGAGCTCTTCCCTGAAGATGCTGTCATACGCGGCTTTAAAATCGATAAAGAGATGGTGGGTATCGATTTGAAGCTCCTGGGTTTTTTCCAAGATCTGCCGTAGTGTGAATATTTGGTCGATAGTGGACCTGGTCTGAAGCCACACTGATAAGGACCAATCAGGTTGTTGACGAATGGCTTCAGACGTTCATATAATACGGCAGAGAGGATCTTATACGCAATGTTAAGGAGACTGATGCCTCTGTAGTTGGCGCAGTTTAGAGGGTCTCCTTTTTTATGTATCGGGCACACTATGCTGAGATTCCACTCATCGGGCATGCTTTCATCTGACCAAATTTTGCAGATGAGTTGGTGCATGCTCCCTACCAAGTCATCGCCTGCTGCTTTGAATAGTTCGGCGGTGATGCCGTCAGCTCCAGCAGCTTTGTTTGACTTAAGTTTAGATATAGCTATCTTCACTTCGTCAAGGTCAGATAGGCGGAATTGTTGATCTGCGTCGCCAAGGTTGAGTGGTTCTATCTCCCTTACAGCGGAATTCGGTTCGTCACCGCCGTTATATAATTTGGAGAGGTGATCTTTCCATATTCTCAGCATCGACTGTGGAATATAAGCGAAGAAAATTGAACATTTGTGCGGTATTTCAGATTTTTGGACATCTTGCATTCGATGTTCGAGGTTGGAAAATTGGATCATTCATAAGGCCAACATCATCATCACTTTTCCAAAGTGTGTACGAAAACGAATCAACCAACACGCTTCTGTATACAAGTTAGTTCAAAAATTACCTGAAACTAGTGTGCTAGTGTAGAGACTTTTGGCTACCATCGTTCGTCTTAATTTGAGCCTTAGATCAGCTAGAATTAAGCAACTATTTTGGAAAAGAATTCATTATTAATTTGGCGGCTAATTTAATAGACAAAATGTCTGCATCTGGGGTTTGAAAATTCTGTACATAAGGTTCGAGAAGTCTGTACATTCTTAGAATACCGTGTTGTATGGATTATGTTTCGATCAACGGTAGGGGTTACAGATTTTAAACGATTTTTATCTAATGTAATTAAAGATGTGGATTTTAACAATTTCTAGATTTACCAATAAGGAGATAACACAGGGAAAGGACTTATTTTTGTTGTATTTAAAAAAAAACATATACCCCCAATAGCACTTGTATATTCAAATTCAAAGAAAAAACCTTACGAGCACTTGAAAATACTACGCTAATTTATGCTTAAATTCCGCATAACTACTAATAACCAAACACAATTCCTCATCATATTAAATGTAATAAAACTAAAGAAACAAATTGAAAATAATAAATAATTTACCAAATTAAGAATTCTTTTATTGGTATGTTCTTAACCACCATAAATATTCGGCTGTGCCGACTCTGACTTATAACGTAATTTTCCTCTATTCCTGACATTAAGCAAGTTTCGATTAAAACTCTCAACCGTCTTTTTTTCTACATAAAATCAATATTGTATATCCTTATAGTTGTTACAATAGAACAATACAAACTTGCCTTGTGAGATAATTTTGATGCACTATTATTGTGCTTAAACGAAATTAGGTTTTAGTATAATCTTTCTAATTACAATGTCCATAAATTGCTGTCACAATGGGTACGTAAAATCCAAGCCATTTAAATATTTCAGCTTTTATTGCTATTTCCGCTCCTAATTTTATTTCTTTTTTTTTGTTTTGTTGGTTTTGTCTCTTTTATTATATTCGTATACAATTTGGTTATAAGGACTACAACAACAAAAGCAACAACTGAAACTGCCAATGTAAATAAATGAAACAAAATTAAATAAATGTTGTCATAGATGGTGTGAATTCCACACAGTTAGTAGGTACCATTGGTGGAGTACCATAACATTGTATCAAACCGCACCATTGCACAAATGGACTTCAAAACATTTCAGCCTCTGAAAACAGAACACAGAAGTTAATTACATTGGCCGCTGCATCCCAAATCCAAGGCAGTATGCCAAATTGTATATTGCATGCCATTTTGTGGCAATACAAAAATACATATGTAATAGTTACATACAAACACACTGCGTACAAAAATACATATCGATCTAGAATCGCTGTTAATTTCGAAACACAATGCAAAATTGGTAGCAAGGATTAAATTGCACAAATATAGACTAACCCGAAGGGGGTTAAAAGCTTATACCACTTTTTTTTTAAGTTTTTGCGATACCATTAAACAGGCTTCAATAAAATTCGGGTCAACATATAGAACAAAGAGTAAAATCATGTTTTATGAAGCAATTTGCACACAAATCATATCTTTTTTTTTCGTCGTAGTCGTGTCGGTTGGACCGTCGAGATGGACGGGTTGGTAAGTAAAAATGATGAATTTGTTCACATAAATATTCAAATCGCTGTGAAGCTATTATGTTATAGCCTGTGAGGCAGAGAGTTAAAAATGACATTTAAAACCCCTTTGATTTAAATACCGATGATGGTATGTAACTACGAGTATAGTCCTCATCGTTTGAATTTAAAATCTGCCAGTAGCATAATCTATCTGGTCATTTCGTACGTTTACGTATATTAGGTTTTTATTTGAGAGCTTTCAAGTTTTCCATTAGGTATTTATTGTGTTTTTATTTCAGTTTAATAAAACAATTTGATGAGAATGATACAAGAGCTCAATCGATTTGTATCGAAAAAAAACTAAATCCAGTAGATAACATTTATATATGTAGAGGAGAAAAAAATACCACATTTTACATTTCACAAAAACTTTTGATTAAAAATAGTAATGCTATCTTTATACATACGAGTACATATATACAATTAAGCCTTTAATACTCTTGGTTGAATATTGTTTACTTATTTTTACAATGGTTGACATTTTCGACTTGAAGCCGTAATAAAAGTTTAGCAGATTTTGCTTCATGGTTAATGATTTTAGTCTTTCATTCTCTACTCGTAGGTATAGTGGAATACAAAATTTGATTAAAAGAAGTTAACTAGAACTTTTTTTAAAAATGTATTCTCACATAACATAAAAAAAAAAACAGATTGTCCGTACAAATTAATGTATTTCTGTAATATCATATATTTTGTAGTTTACATTCTTAATTTGTTTAATTGCTATTTTATAAAAAGAGGCTGGGATGCGACCCACACTGATAACTTCCCATCCGTTTTTGGTTAGTTAACCAAAATGTTCACCTTTTTTTCAAACTGCTATGGTAAAAAAACCACCCACTCAATTTTTTTAAGAACCCTTTCTGCATCTGTCTGCTTTTTTATCTGTATAACAAAATTTATTTGAAATCGATATCTCTTACGGACGTGCATATATTCCAACATAGATAAGTTCAAAAATTGACGTAACTCATTTTAAAAACACCAATATTTTGCCTTTTTTAATTTGTCTTTAATAGTTTCCCTATCTTATATAAACAATCATTTAAACTGACTCCATTTTCAAGTCTTTGCAAAAATGTCTAGCCGTTTGGAATTTTTTCAATTGTGATATTGAAAAATATTTGTAATATTTAATTAATCTATTAATTAATACCAACTGCAAAAACCAAGAAAATACATATCTAAGTTCACTTAAAACTATTGTTTTATGTTCTGTTCGTTAAGAATTCGCTTTAAAAAAACCAATAAAAATTCTTAAAACTGCTTTTAAAAATAAACTTAAATGAACAAAAAAGAGAGTGGGATGCGACCCACACTGATAACTTCTCATCCCATCTGTCGATTAGTCTTGCTTAAAAAGTTTGGAGGTTATAGAATTGTGATAAAAAAGTCGTCAGTTGAATTATTGTAAAAACTCTAAAATTACCAACAATATTTTACATATGATGAAGCAGTTTGGTTTCAAAAAAATTTTTTTGTTACCGAGACTTTTATTCGAAAACAAATTTTTACCAAGTTTAGTAGCATTTCTTAAACAAATTTATTTCTTGTATAAACAAACACAAATTGGATGAGCGTAATTAATTTGAAGTCAATATTTTATATTATTCAAGAGATATCAAAAACCCTAGTATTTTTATGTACTACATATTTTTTTGAGATTTTAATTTACTATAAAAAACTGTTGGATTTTTATAAAAATTACCGTATGTTTGAAAATAATATTTTTTGTGAGATAAAATTAATTTGAAGCTTATATTTTTAATTTTTGTAAAGATATTTGAGTCGAAAGTACATTTTTGAAAACTTTTAGTAAAGTTTTTCTTTAGGTTTTTATTTCAAAAAAACCGTTAAATGATTTTTTTTAAATATACCTATCTTGTACTACGTCAAAACATATAATGTAAAATTTAATTTAAGTCGCTTTCATTATTATTTCGTGAGACATTTTGAGTTTACCAAAATGGTCTTACTTACTTAAGGTGGCGCTACAGTCCTGTGTGAACTA
Organism: Eupeodes corollae; assembly: GCF_945859685.1. Classification (NCBI taxonomy): domain Eukaryota; kingdom Metazoa; phylum Arthropoda; class Insecta; order Diptera; family Syrphidae; genus Eupeodes; species Eupeodes corollae. Next base: position 52,616,970 of record NC_079148.1, on the reverse strand, counting down.
GGGCCTCACCCAACAAACTTCTCCATCTAGCTCGGTCCCTAGCTAGATGTCTCCAGTTTCGCGCTCTAAGTTGGGTGAGGTCACCTTCCACTTGTGCGCGCCACCTGATTCGCGGTCTTCCTCTACTGCGCTGTCCTGTGGGTGCGGATTCGAAGAGTTTCCGGGCCGGAGCATTGGTTTCCATGCGCTCTACGTGACCCAGCCATCTTAGTCGTTGGACTTTTAATTTTCTGGCTATGTCTACGTCGCTGTACAGCCCGTACAGTTCGTCGTTCCATCTTCTCCTCCGCTCCCTTTCGATGCATACCGAACCGTAGATCACACGCAGAACTTTTCTCTCGAAGTGACCCAAGGTACTTACATCCGCTTTTATCATTGTCCATGCTTTTGCACCGTATAGCAGGACGGGGATGATAAGGGTCTTAATAGCAACACTTTGGTCCCTCGAGAGAGGACTTTACCACTCAATTGCTTTCTTAGTCCAAAGAAACAGCGGTTAGCAAGAGTTATTCTGCGTTTGATCTCAGCGCTGGTGTTGTTTTCTGCGTTTACAGCGGAGCCGAGCTAGACGAAGTCCTTGACTACCTCAAAGTTACGTCTGTCGATTGTGACGTTTTGACCAAACGTCGTCGGTGTTGTATATCCATTCTTGCCGACAGCATGTACTTTGTTTTGCCATCATGTGCCGTTAAACCCATTTTTGCAGCCTCTGCTCAATACTCACAAAGCCCCATTGACATCATGCTGAGTTCTTCCGATTATGTCAATGTCATCAGCATATGCCAGTAATTGGACAGACTTTTGAAAGATAGTGCCTCTAGCGTTGACGTGTGAGCTCTGCACTATTCTTTAAAAATCGCACGATGTTAAGAAAATCGCATGACAGCGCATCACCTTGTCTAAAACCTTTTTTGACATCGAAAGGTTCTGTTAAGTTATTTCCAACCTTTATGGAGCAGCGTGAATTCTCCATGGTCATCCTGCTCAAACGGACGAGTTTTGCATGAACGCCAAAATTAGACATGGCTCTATACAGCTCGTCCCTGTAGATGCTGTCATCTGCGGCCTTGAAATCGATGAAAAGATGGTGGATGTCGATTTGGTGTTCTTGGGTTTTTTCTAGAATCTGCTGTAATGTGAAAATTTGATCAACTGTGGACTTTCCTGGTCTACAACCACACTGATAAGGACCTATCAGGTTGTTGACGATGGGCTTTAGACGTTCACATATTACGGCAGAGAAGATTTTATAGGCGATGTTAAGTAGACTGATTATTCTATAGTTGGTGCAGTTTAGAGGGTCTCCTTTTTTCAGGATCGGGCAAACAATACTGAGGTTCCATTCATCGGGCATGTTTTCTTCCGACCATATCTCTTGCGGCTTTTTTAGACTTCAACTTAGATATGGCAATCTTTACTTCGTCTAAGTCGGGAGGACGGGATTTTTGGCTTTCGTCGTCTAAATTGAATGGATCATCCTGCCTGACAGCGGAATTCAGTTCTTCGTCGCCGTTATACAGTTTGTAGCAGAAGTGGTCCTTCGATATCCTCAGCATTGACTGCGGTTCCACTATGATGTTTCCACTTTCGTCTTTGCAGCCTTCGGTTCTAGGTTTATGTACCTGTTGGTGGCAGAGAACTTCGAGAGAGGTTACTTGTAACTCGGTCGGAAAAGGATTTGGCGATATCTGGAAATTGTAGCCGTTCGACGTTGTATCTATCTTCTCCCAGCACCTCCCTGTTTTGCCTTGGGTCTGGAAATCCGAAGTGCTACCTTAGCTACAACGAGGTAGTGGTCCGAGTCGATGTTAGCTCCTCGGAAAGTTCGTCCATTCATAATGTTGGAAGCGTGTCTGGCGTAGATCGCAATATGGTCAAACTGGTTGACGGTAGATTGATCTGGAGAAGTCCAAGTTCCTTTGTGGATGTTGAGGTGTGGAAAACGCGTATTGGCTACCATGACGTTTCGCCCCGCAGCAAAATCTATGAGCCTGAATTCGTTGTGGGAAGTGTTGTCGTGCAGGCTGTTCTTCCCGATTATTCCACCAAAGATATCTTCCCTTCCTAGTTTGGCATTAAAATCACCCAGGCCTATTTTAATATCGTAGCTAGGACACTGCTCATATGTTTCGTCTTGGAGCTCGAAGAACATATCTTTGGTGTTGTCGTCTTTCTCTGTTCACCTGTTTTTTAAATTTCTATGGTAAAAAACCACCCTCTCATCTTTCTGCATTAAAAAATGTATTTATAGTTGATATCTCTATACTGGTTCTGAGCTATTGACGATGAAAAAAACTTAGCGAAATAAAGGGCATACGAACTTAAGTACACACGCACTCACAGGCATCTATCTAAAAATCTGTAATTACGACTCTTGGGACCTTTAAACGTCGAGAAATTTCAAAATTTTCAAATCCAAAAATGCAACCGATCACAACAACTTCCTATGGGAAGTTAAAAAAAACTTGGTGCATGCGTCATACGTTTTTAGAGGATTATTTTGTTTTGAAACTATCTTATTGTATTTATAACCAAACCTACGAGTAGTTCATAAAATATGTCATTGAAAAGGGAAGATAGCACTTACCGTATGTATATTTTATAACACCCTGTTCAGAAAATTCACCCAATTTAATTCAGCGCTAAAAAACAATAACACAGAGAAAAAAAAATCTTCATGTAACACCTTTTACTTAGGTATTACGAAATCAATCAGGATTAGATTTTTAAGCCAAAATGGATGTAAAATAGGTAAATTTACGAAAAAAATACAAAACAAAAAAATACCCAGTAAAGTTCCAATTTAGAAAATCAAAACGCGTTGGGAATATCATCAGCAATAAGCAACCCAAATAATATCGGTGCTAAGGAAAATTCCTTTCGTATTTATTCTCTTTCGTTCCTTTTTTCTGGATATCTATATGCGAGTCCCTATAGCTAGAAGATTCCTTTAGAAAATTAGCCACCCTATCCTTTATACAGAGCAAAGCATCCATATAGTATATCTAAAGGATTGTTATACGAGTATATTTGTAGGTGCTGAAAAGATAGAAGAATAGAAATTGTTTGAATCCGAAAATCAGAAACGTGATTGAAATTTTATGGATGCCCAGAAAAACGAATCTGTGCGAAATTGCTCCTTTGGTTCTGGAATTGGGAAGAAAAATAAATAAGTGGAATGCAGTGTTTGTTATTGCGAACTAAAGTGATGGCCAAAAAAGTCACGGTGTACGTATGTATTTCAGACTGTGAGGCAAGTAATCTCTCTAGTTTGTTTTCGTTTTATATCGGAAATACACACATACATACATATATCTGTACTATACTTACTTTTAGTTCAATTGATGTTTTTTTTCCTGATAATAAAATAGCTACATAAATACACACCACACATATGAAACCTTAACATAAATTCAAAAATGCGCAAATGGTTTTGAAGAACTTGCGTTTCTGATCGGTTCTATTTGTAAAATTGATAACTTATTAATAAAAAAAAACTCCTTTTTAACTGAAATACCTTAAAGGCTATTAAAGCTCGTGCAATGAAATTCATCAAATATAGGAATTATTCAATACGAATTATTGATCAGTTTGTAGTATACTACGGGTTTACATATGTAGATAAGAAACAAATCTTTATTTTTCCTTTGGGTTGTTTATTATTATTTATATACCAACCGAAGAATTAAGATATGTTTCCTATTTAAACCTTAAGGAATAATTATTATATCGATGAAAATTGGTACAGACTCTGATGTCATCGTTAATAACAAATGACAAAAAGTCTTACTTTTTAAGTTCTATGTCTAAAACTTCCGTTTTGGGCCATACTTTTGAACAACAGAACATGAAACTAGCTTTTTGATTGAATCTTGAAAGCATACCAATATTTGTTTGAGGATATTCTTAAACTTTTGATAGTGATTATGTTCACTTGACATAAAAAGTTAGTATGGTCTCAGACGTGTTCGAACTTTTTACTTCCGACAAATAAAAACTATATGCCATGTCTTACATTCGTAAAAAAATTTGAACTCGAGAATTTAAACATGGCAGAAGTATGGTGGAGAAGTAGAAAAAACGGGTTCCCAAATTTGTCCGTCTGTCTATCTATCTGTTCCCGCCCCTATAGCCAGAACCATTGGGTCGATTAACTCTAAACTTGTAAACTAAGGTTCTAAGCCCATTTTCGTCAGTTTTTTTTATTAACTTCCCATAGGAAGTAATTTTAATGGGTCCGATTTGTCAAATTGAAAACTTTGACATTTCTCGACGTTTCAAGGTCCCTAGAGTCGAAATTAAAGAAATATGTCTGTGCGTGCGTGTGTACGTATGTAGGTTCGTACGTCCATGCGTCCGTACGTTCGCGACGTTTTTTTCGTCGTCCATAGCTCAAGAACCAGAGGAGATATCGACTTCAAATAAATTAGTTATAAAGATAATAAGGCAGAAAGATGCAGAAAGGGCTCTCAAGAAAATTGCGTGGGTGGTTTTTTAACCATAGCAGTTTGAAAAAAAGGTGAACATTTTGGTTAACCCTAAATATGTTACGAACCAAAAACGCTAGAGACTTGAATTAAATTTTATATAGTATATTGTATTGTGATTTCAAAGAAATTTAATTTTTTGAAAAAAAATTAATTTAAAGTTTTTTTTATAAATCAAAATAACTAGAAAAAAAATGTGTCACCTCCAAAACTTTACGACTAAAATGTGATTACATCTCCAAAACAATTTTGTGCAACAAAAAATAATGTTTTTGACATCTGATCGAATTTTGAGAAAAATCGAATTGACAGTATTTTTTATAAGAAATTAAAAACTGAAAAAAATAACAAAAGTTGGTAAAAAACGAATTTCGACTCAAATATATTTTCAAAACTTTGAGACTTTTAACATTAACTTAAATTTAATTTAATTATTCATAAAATATTGTTGTTAACATTCAATAAAATTTTGAAAGAAAATCGAATTGACAGTTTTTTTTACAAAAAATTAAAAACCCAGAAAAAATTAACAAAAGTTGTTAAAAATGATTTTCGACTCAAATATCTTTTCAAAAATTTGAGATAATAGCTTCTAACTAATTTTTACTTATAGATGATATTGTTTTCAAAATTAAGAAAAATTTTGAAAAAATCTAATTGACAGTTTTTTTTACAAAAATAAAAACCTTCAAAAAAATAATAATAAAAGTCGGTAAACATTTACTTTCGACTTCAATAGCTTTTAAAAAATTAAAAATATTGGCTTCAAACTTATATTATTTCACAGAAAATATTGTTTTCGATATTCAGTAATTTGTATCTAAAAATCCAACAGTCTGTTTTTTCATAAAAATAGTACGCAAATTCGATAAACACCGAATCTCACTGAATCGATAGGAGACCTTAAATCAAAGCTGAAAACCTTTGAAACTTCTTACTTCTTATTCCGGGTTGCGAGAGTGATAACCCCGAATCGCTTGAAACCACAGAGCTAAATGTAGCTCATATGGAGCAAGTCAATTCCATTATAACCAGAGAAAATATTTTGTGGGCCATCAATACTTTTTCTCCATATAAATCCCCAGTTGCATGATGTGGCAGCTCCATGGCTGGAACAAATTTTCAAAGGATGTCTTAAACATGTGCCCATATCGTGGAGACAGGTTAAAGCAGTTTTTATCCCGAAAGTGGGTAGGCGAGGTCACGAATCCGCGAAGGATTTCAGAGCAATAAGCTTAACATCTTTTGTGCTTAAAACCTTGGAGCGCATTCTTGATAAGAGAAATCCTAGTTGGACGACCTCTCGAAAGCTCTCAGCATGCTTATCTTAAGGGAAAATCTACGGAGACTGCCCTCAATGAGGTAGTGCGTACTGTAGAACAAACAATCCATTATAAAGAATTTACTCTTGCCACCTTCCTAGACATAGAAGGCGCTTTTAACAACGTCCTTACAGAATCCATAGAAGAATCGCTCGTTAAGATTCGAGGGAAGATTCGAGCCTCTCTAGGCAATACAATCGCAACAAAACACGTGAGTAGGGGAACACCCCAGGGTGGTGTTCTTTCGCCTCTTCTATGGCTTCTGGTCATGGATACAATTCTCGTTAAATTAGAGAGATGTGGAGTGAAGGCGGTAGCCTACGCGGATGATTTGTTGCTATTGGTGTCAGGAAAGTACACCTCTGTGATTAGTGAAATGACGGAGTCAGCTTTAAAGAAAGTTAGCAACTGGACTTGTTGTGGACTAGGAGTAAACCAAAGTAAAACTGAACTGTTGCTCTTTACCACCAAAACTAAAGTACCTCCCTTCACGCTATATTATTATTTGGGAGTTATACTCGACCCTAAACTAAACTGGAAACTAAATATTGAAGAACGGGTTAAGAAGGCCTGTGTTGCCTTCAACGCCTGCAGCAAAACTTTCGGCAAAAAGTGAGGACTTCAGTCGAAGATGATTTTATGGACGTACACAGCCGTAGTACGCCCTACCTTAACAAAGCCTTTAACATTAATAAACTAAAGAAGGTTCAGAGAAAGCCCAACGGAAGCCTTAAACGTTATTTTGGATTTTCTACCAATCGACCTTTTTATTAAATACATAGTTTCCTGCTGCGCTATTAGGCTGAAGGAATCAAATAGCTGGTTGTCAAAACCTTATGGTCACAGCAACACTACGAAATTAATTTCCTCAGATATTATCTCGGTAGACACTGACTACTGCACTGCTACTTTAAACCTTAGTAAGGGTTTAAAGGTTATTTTCCAATCGAGAGAAGATTGGGAGGATGACATCGTGTCGATAGGTTTCGACACAACCATCTTTACTGACGGCTGAAAGATGGAGTGCGGAGTTGGTTCTGGGATCTTTTTTGAGTCACTAAATATAGCCAAATCCTTTAGGCTTCCTGACTTTGCTAGCGTTTTTCAGGCTGAACTGCTGGCAAAAAGGGAGGCATGTAAGATACTTAAACAAAACCCAAACCAAAACTGAAATGTGGCTATCTTTACAAACAGTCAGGCAGCTGTCAAAGCCATTAGCTCGGCCATATCCTCATCTAAATTGGTCCAGCAATGTCGCGATGAGCTTGCGAACCTGAATATTAACTTCGGTGTCACCCTGATCTGGGTTCCGGGCCATAGTGGTATCGTGGGAAATGAACGGGCTGATGAGCAAGCCAGGCAAGGATCGGCCCTTCATAGCTATCTTGCGGAAATGGTTAACATTCCTCTTTGTGCTATGAAGGGTAAAATCTTTTCTATCTATCAAACTGAATCAAACCGAAGTGGAGCAATTTACCCAACTGCATTATATATAGGAAGATATGGTCCACTTATAATAAAATCCCTACAAACGATCTTCTATGCAGGCCAAGGCCAGACATAGGCAGGATCGTTGCAATTTGTACCGGACATTGGCCTATAGGAGTTCATGCAGAGAAGTTGGGTATCTCTTACAACACCTTGTGCCGTAGTTGTAGTGACCAAAGAGAAAATGAAACGATAATCCATTTCCTCTGCAAATGTCCTGCTTTGGCAAACACCAGAATGAAATACTTTGGAAAAGCATTCTTTCACGAACTTGATGAGCTATCTGAGACAAAGATTAGATACCTAATCTTTTTTCTCAATGCGACAAAATGGCTCTAACATAATCGCTATGAAGCTTCTCTATAAATCTATCCCTTTCAATCAAAGGTCAAACGAGTTTTTGGTATTAAAACGGCGCACTACAGCGCTAATTGGATCTTGCCTTGAGATCGCCATTTCTACCTACCTACCTACCTACATATAGACAAAGTTTTAAGCAAGACAAATCGACAGACGGGATGGGAAGTTATCAGTGTGGGTCGCATCCCAGACTCTTTTTTTAGGTTGGTATTATTTGTAAAAAAAAGTACTGTTTATTTGATTTTTTTCAAGATTTCACCAGATGTCAAAAGCGTTATTCTTCATTAAATAAAATTATTTCGAACATTTTTTGTTCGTAAAATATTTGAGGTGACAATTTTTTTGTTTATTTTTATGGTTGGTTTTTTTCAAAATCAGTTCGGTATCACGTAACATTTTAAAATATCAAATTTAATTCAAGTCGCTAGCGTGATTTGTTCGTGAGCTATTTTGGACAAAATGCTCATTTTTGAAAAGTAAAGGTAAAAAAGAATCCTTTTTGCATCTTTCTGTGTTAGTATCTGTATAACAAAATTTATTTGAAGTTGTTATCTCTACTGTTTCCTAAAGTATGGACGTCGAAGATAGTTTCACGACCGTACGGATGTACTCAATGACTATAGGTCAATCTATCTTATAACTGCTAAATAAATTATTGTTTTGAAATAATAACATCAACGCTTACGGTAAATGTACGTATTTAAATTACAATATCAACATCCTCTTTTATGGTCTTACTTTGTTGTTACTTGTAATTTTCAATTTAATCTGATTGACAAATCAATAAAAAGAATAATTTTGTTTTTATTTCTTTTGTATTACTTTCTGAATTTTATTTTTCATCATTAATTCTTCTCAAAATTGTTTTTTTTTTATGTTACTCTATATAAATTATAACTCTATAAAATTTATAAAAATAATGAGCAGTGCGGTTGTGTTTTTTATTTAAAAAAAAAACATTATTTTTTTATTTTTTGTGACAGTAAAATTGCCATGAATAATAACAAATCCTTTAAATCTGTCTTCCTTGTCACGTGTCAAAATGAATGAAAAGGATATGGTAATTTAAATCCAATAAATTTGTTGAATTTCCCATGATTATCTACCTATATACAGCAGAAAAATATTGAGATACAACAGAAATACTTATGCAATACATAATTTATATACATTTTCTCAAATTAGATTTCACACTTTTCACGTTTTTATACACTCAGAATTGCAATTGGAGGTAGATTGTGTTTTCTTTATTTATTTTCCTAAGACCAAATAATAATACAATTTAAAAATTTCTTGATACTGTTTTCAAGTCCATCACAAGTGGAAATGGTCAATGAAAATTAAACTCAAAAAGAAATTTTAATGAGCGAAAAAAAAGATTATTTTAATGATGTCAAAGCGGATGAATTTCAAAAATCCTTTAGAGTAATAAAATGTGGTTAAAACAACATAAACTTAATTATCAAAATTTCAAAATCTTTGCTTCAATTTCAGGTTTCTCAAATTAACTTTTTTATTTTGGACATGTCTACTTTCTGCTTACATACATTTAAATTTTATGACTTATAAGTAGAAGGATCTCCTTCAGCAATCAACAAAACCCGTAGTTTTTTCATACCTTAGCCATCGCTTTTTTGTAAGTCTTTACTCGATATAGTTGTAAAACTTATACCTACTTAAATGTATCTACATCGGCTATGAATAAGCACTATACACAAAAGCATTGCCGGACTATAATGTGCAAAGGCCAGGAGTGCAAATTGCAAGGGCTCTCGAATTTGTTTCTCTTTTCTGTCATAAGTCTGTTCCAGTTCCTTTAATTTCGGTCAACTTGAATCAAAATACCAATAAGGACCTTTAATTTATCATGACTTCTAAAAAGGTCCTATTTCATTTTCACTAACATATTTGTTGATAATCCAGCCCAGGACATGCGGCAATAGCACTAATGCATTAAAACTTTCCTCTTTCAAATTAATTCAGTTCACGTTCTGGAATAACTCTATGCAGAAGCGTTCACTTGGTATCGTATAATATACGTAGTATCGTAGCGTGGATATGTCCTGTCCTTTCGCGAGATGTTATGTATGGATCCTTAAACATACACATACACATACAGAAGAGAAACCATTTTGGGAATGGAGGATGACGAGCGTGTGCGACTGGACTCCCATTAAGGGTACTTTGTTGGTCCTTTCCAATTTTTTTAATGGTAAAATTAAGCGCTAAATAAAAGCTTTATTTTACGATTTGTTTCTTTCTTTTTATGTCTTTCGTATACGAACTTCGTCGTTGGTCGTTGGTTGGGATTGACCCTTAAATGAAAGGATGACAAAATTTTACCTTCAATGAAAACCATCAAGAGAAAGAAGATCAAAATAATATAAAAAAACACTGCAGAACAGAGACAGAGACCAAGGAGATAAACCGAGGGGGATGAAATAAAATTTGGTCGTTTGTTGGTAGCATGTTTCGACGTTCCTTTCTGCAATCGTTATGTCTATATATCCTATATCTTAGTTTGTAGATATAATTTTTAGAAGTTAAGTTGAGAAAAAATATAAAATGAAATAAAATTTCCAGAACCATAGTCTGCTATCGTCGTCGTCGTCATCGTCGTCGTCTGACCATCCATGTTTTGAGCTTCCGAAGAGAAGGTAAAACAAGCCACACGACCTTGCGTTCGGGCTTATCCTTTTTTTATATCCACTCCTTGTTATTTCAAATTCACAGGACGTACAAACGAACGAACAAACTATCTTCAATGACGACCGACGAGAACCTCAATTTCGACAACGCCAACACCAACACCAACGCGAATGCTTTAAGGTTTGAGAATTCGGTTAATCCAATGCAAAAAAGTTTGACATAGTTTTTGTGGAATGTAAATTTATATGGATGGCTGGTAGCTGCAGTGTAAAGGATAATGGCTAAAACGCGTAAGTAACGATGTGCTATAAGTGCTCTGAGAATGATAACGGAAATACATTTCTTTGTTGTTACAAAGGATATGTTTACTTTCTCAGTTTTTGACTTCTGAGTGAGTTTTAGGAATGATGGTCTACTGTTTAGCACGAAAGATGTTTAGGTACGTTAAAATTTTTTGAACTTTATAACATTTAACTCAAGACTTATAAACATTCAAGTTTTTTCTCCTTTTAATGTGAAATAAACATTATGAACTAATTAAAGTTAGTTGTTTTCTGACCTTTAAACATAAACTGTTCACACCCACTAATGGTCTTACCACCTGCACAGATTTGTCATTTTATGATCCTTAAACTTTTCAATTTGAAAATCCTTAACACCTTTAAATTCTGAACTCAAAATGAGGGATTTTATTGTTTTTCAAATCTTAAACATTCGTTCTCCCTTTGTTTGGAACTTTTCTCTTAAAAAATCGATGTTTCGATTTTGAGGAAAACAAGTGTGGGAAATAAGGACTTTTATAGTAATAAAATATAATAAAATGATTTTTTTATGATATACGTCTTGTGCAAAGAATTTTTTGACGTGTCAGACTGTTTGGGGGAGAAATGTCTAGATTTTGGCATTGATATGCCACAAACTAAAATGGTTTATTTTTTTTTGTATCGTTTGATATAAATGTTACCTTTTTATGACAAGTTAAGGATTTAAAGAAGAATCAAATTTATAAATTATATTTGGGTTATGTGATAAAAAAGTGTAACAATATAAAATATTCTATAGGTCAACAATTTAAGAAACTGTTTTTTTTACCAGTTTTGTGTTTATCATTGAAAGTTATTGCAGTCAGACAGTTTAAGGTCCAAAAATATTCCAATTGAAACATCCAGATATTTTAAAATTAAGGTGTGGTTAGGTTAGGTTGGAGTGGCTGTCCAGATGTCATTGACTCACCTAGACCTCAAGGGTTCATTGTGATACCACTAATGAGGTTACTCATGGGAGAGTAATGAACTTTAACAAACCATTTTGTACTTTTAATGAAATTAGAGAGACATTTTGTGTCAATCGTTGCAAGTTCTCTGGTATTATCGAAGAAGGGATTACTGAGAAAGTTATTCCTTCTAATGGAGAGTGCTGGACATGACCATAGAAGGTATTGGACTGTTTCCTCTTCCTCCTCGTCCATGCAGCTTCTCCAAAAGTTATTTGTGTAGACCCCTAGCCTCAGAGCATGTCTTAAAATTAGACAGTGTCCTGTTATTACACCAATTGTAGAGCTTATACTTTGTCTTCTCAGGGATATCAAGCCTTTTGACCGTTTTAAGTCTATGATTGACCATATTTGCTTGGTTGCTTTTCTGTGACCATCTAGCATTTGTTGATTCTAGAATATTTTGTTTGAGAAGATATTTGCATGTAGCAAGTGGTGTTTCTATGTTATATTTTTGTCTAACATTGGGAAGAAGTGTTCCGTTTTTGGCGAGCTCATCGGCTTTGCAATTTCCCGGAATGTCTCTGTGACCCGACACCCAAACAAGGTGAATACTAAACTGTTCCGTCATCTCATTCAGAGATGATCGTGGAATATTTGAGAGTTTGTGGAGACAGAGAGATTTAAGATCGGCTTGGCTGTCTGAGAAGATATAACGTTTTCTTTGAGCCAGGATAGTGCTTCTTTAACCGCCATTACTTTTGCCTGGAATACAATACATTGATTGGGAAGTATAGGATAGACTGAGATTCAGTTGTTCCGAAAAGATACCACTTCCAACTCCGTGATCGGTCTTTAAACCGTCTGTATAGAAGTGTACCGCATCGTCTTCCAGGGGTTTATCTTCTTCCCAGGAGGATCTTTAAGGGATGGACACATGAAAGCTTTTACCGAATACTATTTTTGGGTTGGTATAGTCTAAGCAATCTGGGATAGATCTGAAACTGTCTAGAATAGTAGTATGTCCAGTATTGTTACTGGTCCATTGAGAGTTGGCTCTAAGCCTCACACATGAGTTGGCTGCCAACATTTTGGAGAAGATGTCAAGTGGTGTTAGGTTTAAAAGCATTTCCAGTGCTTCGGTTGGTGTTGAGCGAAGTGCTCCTGTGATGCACATACTTGCTGACCGCTGGACTTTGATGAGCTTATTTAGATTTACTATCTTGTCCAGTGCGGTCCACCATACGACAACTCCATATATGAGTATCGGTCTGATTACCGAAGCCTATGGCCTTTTACAAGTAAAAAGCGCTACAGTAGCCTTTTTTACTCTTTCATCAATATTTGCTTCCAATCTAGTTTTTTTTGTCTAAAATGAGGCCTAAATATTTTGCTTTTTCGGAAAAACTTAATACCATTAATCTTGGGTGGGCTAATCTGAGAAAATTTATATCTTCTCGAAAAGAGTATTAACTTGTTTTATGTGGATTGACGTCCAAGCCACATTGCTAAGCCCATTTTGTTAGCCTATTTAAGGCATTTTGTAGGAGTTATGAGAGAACTTGGGGGTGCTTCCCAGATACGGATATTGCAACGTCGTCAGCATAGACAATCACCTTGAAACCCTCTGCTTCCAATGATGTAAGTAGGTCGTTGACTACCATGTTCCATAAAAGAGGCAAAATGACCCCACCTTGGGGGTGCCTCGATTCACCGATCTGGTGGTAGTAAAACTTCTCATGCTAGAAGTTATTGTCCTGCTTTTGCGCATGAGACTTATAAGATCTATGAGTGATTTCTCTAATTTCAGCTTATCCATTGCTGTTGTGATTGCCTGGTAACTGACGTTGTTGAAAGCTCCTTCAATATCTAGGAACGCTACTAAGTTATATACTTTATATTGTTGTCAACATTCAGTAAAATTTTGAAAATCGAATTGACAGTTTTTTTTACAAAAAATTAAAAACCGAGAAAAAATTAACAAAAGTTGGTAAAAAATGATTTTCGACTCAAATATCTTTTCAAAAATTTGAGATAATAGCTTTTTACTAATAAGAAATATTGTTTTCAACATTAGGACAAATTTTGAGAAAAATCAAATGTAGGTACAGTTTTTTTTATAAAAGTTGGTAAAAATTGATTTTCGACTCAAATGTCTTTTTTAAAAATTGTAGGTATTGCCTTTAAACTACTTTAATCTTTTAAAAAATATTGTTTGTAACATTCAGCAAAATTTTGAAACAAAATCGAATTGACAGTTTTTTTACAAAAAAATTAAAAACCGAAAAAAAATTAACAAAAGTTGGTAAAAAATGATTTTCGACTCAAATATCTTTTCAAAAATTTGAGATAATAGCTTTTTACTAATTTTTACTTATAAGAAATATTGTTTTCAACATCAGGACAAATTTTGAGAAAAATCAAATTTATATTTTTTTTATAAAAAATAAAACTCTAAAAAAAACAATACTAAAACTTGGTAAAAATTTACTTTCGACTCAAATAGCAGAAAACATTGGTTTTCGATATTCAGTAATTTTAATATAAAAATCAAACAGTCCGTTTTTTCATAAAAAAATAAAATCTAAAAAAATAGTACTCAAATTTGGTAAACATTGATACGAGTACATATAGACAGACTTTTAAGCAAGACAAATCAACAGACGGAATGGGAAGTTATCTGTCACTTTTGACATCAGTCACTTTTGATGTATGTAACTTTTGACATCAATCACTTTTGACGTCTGTAACTTTTTACTTCTGTCACTTTTTATATCTGCCAATTTTGGCATCTGTCACTTTGGCATTTGTCACCTTTGACATCTTGTTTTATAGGCCAAATTAAATTGCTGTTAATAAATTAAGATACTTTACATGGTGTACTTAGTATTCATAAGGTTGATGCTAAATTATTTTATATCTACAGGGTCAGTCAAAAGTGACTTCGTGATTTAAACAAAGTGATGGATTTGCAATGAGCACCAAGCTTCATGCTCACAGAGGCAGTTGGTCGTGTTCAGAAATTAAATCAGGGCTTTGGTTTTCATCTCGCAAAGTTTATCAAGATCTTGAATGAATGCATTTCCCAAGCTTAACAATAACATTCTAGAGTAGACCAGGGGAGGAAATTTACAGAGAAAGTGAATTACAGTTTTACTTTTATGTTGAAATCCGGCAATGAGTTTGTTAGGGATACCCAACCTTGCTGTATCCTCTCCTATCGGCCAGAGTCCAAATTGTCGGAAATATTGAGAAAATTTTGCCCTTCAAAGCTCCAAGAGGAATATTTTCCTTTTCTGCAAGTGATCTATCGTTTCCGGAGCAACTTATCACGTTCATTTCTATCAATGCGTGGAACCCAAATAAGAGTGAGACGGAGGTTGATGAAATGTTGTTCATGAAAAATAGTGGTATTGAAGTCTTTCGTAACTATACCATCCTCCTAATAAAAAATTAAAATCTTTACTGAGGTCTAATTCAGTCGTTGTCTATCTCAAAAAAATATCCGCTGGAATTAGTCCGTTAGTGTTGTCATGTCATACAAAAGAAAAACAATAAAAGTTGGGAGAAATTGATTTTCAACTTAAATATCTTTTCAGGAATTTGAGATATTGGCTTCAAATTAATTTTATCTTATAATAAATATTGCTTTTAGCACACAGTCAAATCTTAAGAAAAATTAAATTAATTTTACAAAAAATAAAAACCTAAAAAAGAAACAATACTAAAACTTTGTAAAAATGTACTTTCGACTCAAAATTTAAAAATATTGGCTTCAAATAATTTTTATTTCACAATTTTATAATCTATTTATAAAAAATCCAACAGACATTTTCTTTTCATACAAAATTCAAATCTACAAAAAACATTGCTCAAAATTGGTAAAAATTTGTTTTCGACTAAAAATCTCGTTAATTCTAATACATTTTGAAATTTTATCATAGGTAAACATTTCAAAATTGTTTAAAAGAATTCAACTGACAACTTTTTTAACAAAACACAAAAACCTACAAACTTTTTAAGCAAATCGACAGACAGGGATGGGAAGTTATCAGTGTGGGTCTTCCACAGCCTCTTTTTTTTTGTTAAAGTTGAAGTCTAAAATTTACGAAAATGGATCGCTTAACTATCGCACAAGACATACAAATTTTTAAAACTTACTACAAAAATAGTGATTCTGCCACTTCCACATATTGTGCTTTAACAGGAGATTATGGTTTACTTCCAACTATTTAAGCAGTTGGAAAAATTGTGAACAAATTCAAAGAGTAAGGCATGTGTATCATCGTTTTGCAAGTACCAATAAAAATATCGTTGCTGTAAGTGAAAATGTTGTAGAAGACCCGAATGTGTCGATTCCTCGTCGTTCTCAGGAATGCGGCACATTACGTTGCATTTTGCAGCTCACACAATAACTAAAGGCAGCTGACCATTCACAACGTCGTCGTAGATACGTCGAATCGGTGTTTGAACTACAGGCTATTTTCGAAAAAAAAAATTCAGCGACGAAGCGCATTTCTCAAGGGGTGTCTAAGTTTTGAGAATCCTCAAGTAATTGAAGAGAGGCCGTTACATTGACAATAATAATTAATAAAAAAAAAAAGAGGCTGGGATGCGACCCACACTGATAACTTCCCATCCCGTCTGTCGATTTGTCTTGCATAAAAGTTTGTCTATATGTATTTTTACCAAATTTGCGCACTATTTTTTGTAGATTTTATTTTTTATGAAGAAAACGGACTGTTGGATTTTTATATAAAAATTACTGAATATTGAAAACAATATTTTCTCTGAAATAAAATAAGTTTGAAGCCAATATTTTTAATTTTTGAAAAGCTATTTGCGCCGAAAGTAAATTTTTACCAAGTTTTAGTAGGTATTGTTATTTTTTAGAGTTTTATTTTTTGTAAAAAAACTGTCTATTTGAATTTTTTAAAAATTTTACCAAATGTTGAAAACAATATTTCTTATAAGATAAAATTAGCTTGAAGACAATATTTAAAATTTTTGATGAGATATTTGAGTCGAAAATCAATTTTTACGAACTTTTGTTAATTTTTTTTTCGGTTTTTAATTTTTTGTACAAAAACTGTCAAATCGATTTTTTTCAAACTTTAACTGAATGTTGACAACAAGATGTTTTGAAAGATAAAAGTAAATTAAAGCCAATATCTCAAAGTTTTGAAAAGATATTTGAGTTGAAAATCAATTTTTACCAACTTTTATAAATTTTTGTCTAGGTTTTTATTTTTTGTAAAAAAAACTGTCAATTAGATTTTTCTCAAAATTTGTCCTAATGTTGAAAACTATATTTCTTATAAGAAAAAATTAGATAAAACCTATTATCTCAAAGCTTTTAAAAGATATTTGAGTCGAAAATCATTTTTTACGAACTTTTGTTAATCTTTTTTTCGGTTTTTAATTTTTTGTACAAAAACTGTCAAATTGATTTTTTTCAAACTTTAACTGAATGTTGACAACAAGATATTTTGAAAGATAAAAGTAAATTAAAGATAATATCTCAAAGTTTTGAAAAGATATTTGAGTCGAAAATCAATTTTTACCAAACTTTTATACATTTTTTTTTAGGTTTTTATTTTTTGTAAAAAAAACTGTCAATTAGATTTTTCTCAAAATTTGTCCTAATGTTGAAAACTATATTTTTTATAAGAAAAAATTAGATAAAACCTATTATCTCAAAGCTTTTAAAAGATATTTGAGTCGAAAATCATTTTTTACGAACTTTTGTTAATCTTTTTTTCGGTTTTTAATTTTTTGTACAAAAACTGTCAAATTGATTTTTTTCAAACTTTAACTGAATGTTGACAACAAGATATTTTGAAAGATAAAAGTAAATTAAAGATAATATCTCAAAGTTTTGAAAAGATATTTGAGTCGAAAATCAATTTTTACCAAACTTTTATACATTTTGTTTTAGGTTTTTATTTTTTGTAAAGAAAACTGTCAATTAGATTTTTCTCAAAATTTTATCAGATGTCAAAAACATTATTCGTCGTTGCGCAAAACTGTTTTAGAGATGAAATCATATTTCAGTCGTAAAATTTTGGAGGTTACAAATTTTATTTTTTAGTTTTTTTGATTTATAAAAAAAACCGTTATATTGATTTTTTTCAAAAAATATACCTGTTTTGTATCACGTTACAATATATTATATAAAATTTAATTCAAGTCTCTAGCGTTTTTGGTTCGTAAGATATTTATTGTTAACCAAAATTTTCACCTTTTTTTCAAACTGCTATGGTAAAAAAACCACCCACGCAATTTTCTTGAGAGCCCTTTCTGCATCTTTGTGCCTTATTATCTGTATAACAAAATTTATTTGAAGTCGATATCTCTTCTGGTTCTTGAGCTATGGACGACGAAAAAAACGTGGCGAACGTACGGACGTACGGACGTACGGACGTACAAACGTACGTACACACGCACGCACAGACATCTTTCTAAAAATCTTTTATTTCGACTCTAGGGGCCTTGAAACGTCGAGAAATGTTAAAATTTTCAATTTGACAAATCGGACCCATTACAATAACTTCCTATGGGAAGTTAATATTAATGTAATAAATTAAATTTGCACCCTTAGTCATTAAAAAACAAAAAATAAAAGACCTAATTGTTACTTATCCTTTCAGCTGCTGTTCCCCAGCAATATTATTAATGGTACAAAAACTTTGGAATTAAGTTAAAAACAAAAATTATTGCTTCAAAATGTCAAACTAAACATCTCAATTTTTATACGATTTTAACATTTTTAAATGGCAATTTTCTACCACTTGAGAAGAACATATAATTGAAAATCATGGCACGATATTGATTGTCAAACGTGCACACTCAAAAGCTGTTCGAGATAAATATTTCAAAAATTCTCTCTAATTTTTGTATTTCTAGAATTACTATTAAAGCTCTAATATTTCAATCATCCCCTGAACAGGAAGTACTGTTGGTAATTGTAACCGCGAAAGTGAAGGCAATCTAATGCATGAATACACTTAGAAATTAAATGGTACATAAAGAGAAAGAGAAGCAAAGCTAAAGGGCATCTATTACCACACGAACCTATGTATACAATGCGTTCGTAACTTAAACACGATGTTCTAATAATAATTAAGGTCCGAACAAAGTATAAAATATTTTCATTTTTTTTTTCGAAATGAGGAAAAATGCTTTAGGAAGGTGTGCAGTGCAGAAAACCTTCTCTATTTTGTATGAGCGAACATAGTCAGAGTTGTTATAGAAAAAAATTTTTAGGGAGTTATACAAAATTTTGCATTTTCTTAAAGATAGAGGAAAGAGTTAATATATATAAATAATTTGCAGTAGAATTGCCTTTCTGTTGAGGCTCTAGCACGTTCAATAAATGAGTACCTTTCGTTTTCATCAATGGTTCGAATAGTTTCATAAAGCATTTCCTTTATCTAGATTACGTCTTTTTCAACTACATTGAAAGTATATCCACAATCCGCTGCAAGCTTGCGCCAATCTTCGAACCACATCTTTTTATACATAACTACATACATCCAGAGCTGTTGCGGTAACCTTGCATCTTCCATACCCATAATCGTTAAGATGTAGTCTGCATTCATTTTCAACGATGAAATAAAAAGTGTTGACAAACCGGTTTCGAGATAGTACATATACTTGATAGTGTTTATTGGTAGATAGAATTATTTCCTTAAGAAAAAGTCAACATATTACCTACTATATCATATTTTTATAGTCCCCACACTTGTGCTCTGTACAAAAGAACCGATCTCGTGGTAGCATCAAAAACTCGGTACTTTGCATTCATTGACTCATGTATATTGTTAAATATTTGTTTCCAATTATTGCATACAGCGGACTTAGCCAACGCAGCTTTACCTTTAAGAAGTCTTTCCATTTTCAAATTAAACATTAAGTCTAAGCTGCATGATTTTACTAATTTTAAGTGTATTCCGTTGTAGTTTCAGTTTTCACACCTTGAAACTTTTCCACTACCATTTCGAAAGATTATCACTTTAGTCTTTACCGTGTTTACCTCTAAGCTCCAAACCTTTCAATATTCTGCTAGTCTGTTTATCATCATTTGTAATAACGTGAGTGACTCAGCAAACATGACAATATCGTCGGCATTCATTATGACTTTTACCAGCTTTTCACCAAACCTTACTCCACAAGGCAAATATTCAGTTAGGTCATCGAGAAACAGCGCGAAGAGCAAATGACTTAAATTGCAACCTTGTCTTCCTCCTCGATTGACTTCCAGTTTCTTTGATATATTTTCTCCATCAAATACCTATGCTTCAGTCTGTTGATAGAACTTTTCCAAAGCTTTGACAAATTTGTAAGAAACTCCCAAGTTATACAGTTTGTATGAAAGGGCCCTTCGAACGATAGTGTCGAATGCTGCCTTAAAGTCTACAAAGCAGGCGTACTGTTTTTTATTGTGACTAATCTTAATCCTCTCCAAACTACACAAAACAAAAATATTGTCCGACGTGGAATATCCTCTTCGAAAACCCGATTAAAACTCACTCAGCCTCTGGTTCATTTCAACTCATCTTGTGAGCCTATTACAAATTAGTGACGTGTAAATTTTTAGAGCCGAGTTCAAGAAAGAGAAATTACTATATAACAACACTGGCAATAGTCCCTACACGTCCTAGTTTTAGGAGAGAAAATTGGTGCAAAAGCAAATAATAATTTTGTATTCCATCTACAGTTGTTAGAAAATGACTTTTTCCATTATCTATCCCCGCTCTTTTGGTAGTGAACGCTAAACAAAAAAAAAAATATTTAGAATGAAGGGAAAAATAAAATAAAATAAAAATGTCAGGTAAAAAACCAGCGACCCGAGATATTATGCATAATGACTTTTTATTCTTTTTAGTCTGGGGTGAAATGGTTTAAATATTTGTTTTATGCTCTTAATTAATTTAAGACAAATAATAGAGAGTATGTTTGTAATGGTTGGTTCCTGTTCACTTAAGACAAGGAAAACATACTTTGTATATTTATTAGATCATTTCGAAACTTTAAATGACACTTAAAATATGAGGATAGTGAAAACTTCAGATTTACAACATTATTTTAAACTTAAGAGTAAGCAAATAAAAAGTATTAAGGTTAAGAGAAAAAATGTATAAGACAAGTAATAGGTAATTTTTCTTAGGATACAGAACTTTTGTAGTACACGTGCTGTTATGGTAAGTGCATAGAACTGTCAAGCCAGAGGTCTTGGGTACAATCCCTACCTGTGTAATTTAAAGTCGTTTTCACGGATATTGCCTCTTGCGAGAAATTGACAAAACCTCCAAAAGTAATTTTGGTTATTAAAAGTGCTTCACCAATAGCCGTTTGGAATGTTTGTTAACATAATTATTTTACGGACCTGAGAGTTTGTATTAAAAATCGTGCGATTTAACACCGCTTGACTGTTTTCTGGGAAGATACGTGAAATTTCAAAGTCTTCGCCGATAAACAAGAAACAATTGACCACTTGTAAAACAACATCAACAGCGTCATTGCTGATTTACTTCTGAGCCTTAATCATTGATACAAAGAAAGACTTTGTTTTATTCGATTTTTTAAGTTTTACGCTCTTAAAACCTATGTTTGCAGAAGCATTTTATTCAGAAATTTTTTGTTGCTGCTTCGCAACTCGCCTGCCTTACCTCGGCGAAGTTAAAATGGCTTTATCAAAACCGGTGTCCAACAAAGAGATGATGGCATTGCTTTCGAATTTTTCAAAGCACCAAAATTGGTAAGGAGATGACTTTGTAATGAGCAAGCACCAAGAAGAAAGCACGCCCGATAAGTTTAATCTCAGCATAGTTTGCCCAATACTTAAGAAAAAAGACCATCAGAATTGCTTCAACTACAAATGAATCAGTCTTCTTAATAACGCGTTAAAGATCCTTTATGCCGTATTATTTGTTAGCATGAAGTCGTTTGTCAGAGAGGACAAACTAAGGCACACCTCCTTATCCAGACGGCAGCGAAGGAATTCCCGAGATGGAATCAACGGTGGCGTCTACAGTTCCAGTAAGTTTAAACTACTTAGTGAACACCTTATAGAGCTTTTTCGACTAATTCGGAGCTCAGGCCTATAAGGAGCGGTATTATCCGGCTTCCCATCCTTGGAGTTATACTTAGGATCTGAAGCTCCAGGTTGGGGGCTGTGCCGCCGGGGTGACTTCCTGGCTACGTAAAAGCTTCATAGATGCGAAGCACCAACAAGCCTCCGATACGGACGGATTTGCTGTTTGGATGGGGCTTCGTCATTGGAGCCAGACTTAGGCAATAAGTCTTGAGCAATAGGTGAATCAATGAGCACCTCATGACTATACGCATCAAGGCTAAATTCGGCAACATTAGCCTGATAATCGCGCACGCCCCCACACAAGAGAAAGACGACAACACCAAAGATATGTTATTCGAGCTCTTAGACAAAACATATGAGCAGTGTCCTAGCTACGATATTAAAATAGGCCTGGTCGATTTTAATGCCAAGCTAGGAAGGGAAGACATCTTTGGTGGAATAATCGGGAAGTATAGCATGTAGGACAACACTTCCGACAACAGATTCAGCCTCATAGATTTCGCTGCGCGGCGAAACGTCATGGTAGCCAGTACGCGTTTTTCACACCTCAACATCCACAAAGGAACTTGGATTTCTCCAGATCAATCTACCGTCAACCAGATTGACCATATTGCGATCGACGCCAGACACACTTCCAGTATCATGGATGTACGAACTTTCCGAGGAGCTAACATCGACTCGGACCACTACCTCGTTGTAGTCAAGGTAGCATTTCGGATTTCCAGACCCAAGGCAAAACAGGGAGGTGCTGGGAGAAGCTACAACGCCACAGATCGCCAAAACCAGTGGCTGCATTGCCAAGATGCAATCAGAGAAGCCGCCTCTGATGTGCTGGGTTTCAAAAAGCCAGCAACAAGGAACCCCTATTTTGATGAGGAATGTCGGCAGGCAATTGCAGCCAAACAACAGGTACGCAAAGCGGCGCTGCATAAAAGGACGAGAGCTGCTCATGAGCTCTGTGAGCAGAAGAGGCGATAGGAACGCCGACATCTCAGAAGGAAAAAGAGAGGGCATGAGGAGCGTGCGGTCGAAGATGTTTAAAAGCAGGAATGAAGTTCAAAAGTTTTATGAACAGGTGAAACGAAATTGACAGGTACATAAACCTAGAACCGAAGGCTGCAAAGACGAAAGTGGAAACATCATAGTGGAACCGCAGTCAATGCTGAGGATATCGAAGAACCACTTCTGCAGACTGTATAACGGCGACGAAGAACTGAATTCCGCTGTCAGGCAGGATGATCCATTCAACATAGACGACGAAAGCCATCAATCCCGTCCTCCCGACTTAGACGAAGTAAAGATTTTCATATCTAAGCTGAAGTCTAATAAAGCCGCTGGAGCGGATGGCTTGAGCGCCGAGCCCTTAAAGGCAGCTGGAGATAAGTTGGTTAGGAGCATGCACCAACTTATCTGTAAGATATGGTTGGAAGAAAGCACATGAATGGAACCTCAGTATTGTTTGCCCGATCTTGAAAAAAGGATACCCTCTAAACTGCACCAACTATAGAGGAATCAGTCTTCTGAGCATGGCCTATAATATCTTCTCTGCCGTAATATGTGAATGTCTAAAGCCCATCGTCAACATCCTGATAGGTCCTTATTAGTGTGGTTGTAGACCAAGAAAGTCCAGGCGATCAAATATTCACATTACTGCAGATTCTGGAAAAACCCAAGAACACCAAATCGACATCCACCATCTTTTCATCGATTTCAAGGCCGCATATGACAGCATCTACTGCGACCAGCTGTATAGAGCCATGTATAGTTTTGGCATCACTGCCAAACTAATCCGTTTGTGCAGGATGACCATGGAGAATTCACGCTGCTCCATAAAGGTTGGAAACTACTTAACAGAACCTTTCGATGTCAAAAAAGGTTTTAGACAAGGTGATGCGCTGTCATGTGATTTTTTAACATCGTACTTGAAAGAATAGTGTAGAGCTCACACGTCAACACTAGAGGCACTATCTTTCAAAAGTCTGTCCAATTACTGGCATATGCTGATGACATTGACATAATCGTAAGAACTTAGCGTGATGTCAATGGGGCTTTTGTGAGTATTGAGGCAGAGCCAGCAAAAATGGGTTTAACGGTCAATGAGGGCAAAACAAAGTTCGTGCTGTCGTTAAGAAAGGACATACAACACCAACGTCTTGGTCAAAACGTCACCATCGACAGACGTAACTTTGAGTTAGTCAAAAACTTCGTCTCCGCTGTAAACGCAGAAAACAACACCAGCTCTGAGATCAAACGCAGAATAACTCTTGCTAACCGCTGTTTCTTTGGACTAAGAAAGCAATTGAGTGGTAAAGTCATCTCTCGAGGAACCAAAGTGTTGCTATATAAGACCCTTATCATCCCCGTCCTGCTATGTGGTGCAAAAGCATGGACTATGACAAAAGCGGATGAAAGCACCTTGGGTCGCTTCGAGAGAAAAGTTCATCGTGTGATCTACGGTCCCATATGCATCGAAGTTGAGTGGAGTAGAAGATGGAACGACGAGTTGTAGGGGCTGTGAAGCGACGTAGACTTGGCCAGAAGTGTAAAAGTCCAACGACTTAGATGGCTGGGTCACGTTGAGCCCATGGAAACCAATGCTCCGGCCCGGAAAGTCTTCGAATCTACACCCACAGGACAGCGCAGTAGAGGAAGACGGCGGATCAGGTGACGCGCACAAGGGGAAGGTGATCTCACCCAACTTGGAGAGCGAAACTGGAGACATCTAGCTAGGGACCGAGCTAGATGGAGAAGTTTGTTGGGTGAGGCAATAGTTCACACAGGACTGTAGCGCCACCTTACGTAAGTAGAAGTCGTTTGTCAAAAACCTGATCAATATCATTGTGACTTCAGGGGAGGAAAGTCAACCATTGACTGAATGTTCACATTAAGTCAGATTTTGGAAAAATCCCAGGAACTTCAATTCGATTTCCATTTTTTCTTATAGATTTCAAACCCGCGTATTACATCATCTATCAAGGTTGAAATGATCTTAGCTATGCGCTATCATGCGACTTCTTTAAAATCGTTCTGTTAAGAATTGTTTAAAATTCAACTGTCAACACTAGAGGCACAATCTTCCAAAGGTCCATCCAATTACCCGGATATGGCGATGATAGTTGCGTAATTGTAAGATAAAAATGTTTGGTCAGTGGTGCGTTTTTGAGCACTGTGACGGAAGGGTATAAGAGGGGCTTAGTGAACAACTTTGTTTACCAATGCACCAGCGCTGAAATCAAACGGAGAATTACACTTGCAAATCGCTGCTTCTTTGGACTTATCAGGAAATGGAGTAGTAAAGTCCTCTCTCAAAAATCTAAGGTCACCATCTGTAAGACATTCATCATAATTTTTAAAGAAAGATGAGAACATCTAAGGAAGGTTCGAAAGAAAAAAATGTCGCGTAACTTTTGGTTCTGTCTGCATAGATTTAGTGTAGAGAAGAACATACAATAACGAACTTTACGGGCTGTACAGCGCCACTGACCTGGTAAGAAGAATAAAAGACTTAAATAGCTGGGTCAGGTGGAGTGAATGGACATCAACGCTCGAGCCCGGACGGTTTCGAATTCAATTACTAGTGATACCAGGTGCAGTAAGGGAACACCACGAATAAGCTGTCGGACACGGGTGGGAGAGGACCTCAACAAATTTGGTGTGCTAAGGAGATAGTAAGGTAGGGACCGTCCTAATTGGAGAGGCATGTTAGTTGAGGCAAAGGTCTATCCCAGACTGAAGCGCCACATTTAGTAAGTAAGATTCAATTTTTGTATTAAAATGAAGTTTACGTAAGATACAAAAATATTAGGTTATTTTGGAATACAAACAAAACAAAAAAAGTATTTCGTTTTTGTATAATTTATTATGAGTTTTGAAGACTCTAAGGTCAGACGCTGGTAGATGTTTTCAAATCAAAACAGAAAGTCAACATCTCTTAGTAACAAATAATTTTATAGTTTGATGAGGATTGTGAGTTGAACCAAGCAACTTGAAATAACTTTTCGATCAATTCAGAACAATATTAACCGTTTATTTTTATTGAAACTGAAAGCATTGATTCGTACGATCCCTGGTTATCAAATTTTCATGCCACGTATTAGTAGTCTCGAAGATGCGACTTTTTTTGTTTGTAACTATTTAGAGATATTGTTAGCAGCAAGAGGTAAGTTGCATCCGGAAAGCAACAGCAAGGTCTGCAAAAATTGCAGCGACAGAATGTATTGTTGGAAAATGCTAATTCTTACATAAAATTCTTCAATCAAATTGAATAAAGTTTGAAGTTTAAAAATTTCCTAAATCATTTTTTTGAAAATTAATATAAGCTAGTAAATAAATTCCGAATACAATAAGCTTTAACTTTATTATCAAACTTTCTTAAAAACCTTTTTTTCAACCAAAAAAGAATATAATTAGCACATTTTTTAAATTTAGTATTGTTTTTTACAGGCTTGCTCCCTCATAGATGTTACAATTAAATCATTCATACACAAGACACATGTATAGATGAACAAATTTCTTTAAGTATTTCTGGGTACTGAAATGACTTACCACATTTTTTATTTTGTTCTGACTTAAGCCAGAAACCAACATAGAAAATGGTCGATGAAAAGTTTATCAAAAAGAAAATGAACAGCAACAGAAAGAAGAAAAGACACAAAAACTTTCAAAATCCTTTTTCCATGTTATTTCAAAAGTAAAACTTTTATTCTTAAGATCCCTCCTTCTTGGCAATATAAAGTTCGAACATCTAAAACCCTTTTCAACTTTAACTTTGCCTTATTCCATATTGACTGATTTTATTTGTAGCTATAGGTAAGTATATACATATTCTAATTCCAATTGATCAAAGAAGGCGACAATATTGCAAAAATCTTCATCATTTTTCAATTCCAACATAACGCAGATTGTGATTGAAATAAAAAATGAATAAGTATTTCAACACAAAAAAAAAAACACCATTCTTAAAAAAAAATTCCTGGGACACGTGCCACAAGTGATTTATTTCTTTTTAAAGCGAAAGCGAAAAAAAAAATTTAATTTTTTTCGAATAAATCCTGGCACAAAGGACAGCAGTTTTTTTGTATTTTGTAATTTACTATAAATATTTGTTCCAGTTCAAGTGAATAGTTCATACCACTCTCAACTAATAGCCCTTCAGTTCCACCTGGCCCAGCCCATCAGTTCCTCCCTCCATCAGTATCGGTACTAAATCTGGAAATGACATTAATTTTCGCCTTAGAAGCTTGGATGAAAACCAGTGCACATTTAATTTCCTTGGGCATCGAACGAAATCGAGAAACGTTCCCAAACCAACAAACATCTCCCATCCCCCTTTGGCCGATGAGGCTACAGACTACCCTTTGCGAGGTTGAAATGCCATCAGCGTTTTATATAAGAGATATTGAACAGGGGGGTAAGAGAAATTGCCGTATGCTGTACCACCTATACCTAACCTATATATGCAAATGGAGCCTTCTCGACGATACCCTTAATACATAATGTGCCAAGCAATTCGTTAGCCTGTCAGCGAAGTCGATTTGCTTGACTACGTTTGCTTGCAACGCAGGAAATGGATACTTATTACAAAAAAATCTCTGATGAATATTGAAAAAAGTGTTTGTTGATGGAAGTAATATCATCACATTCAATCACCTTTAGCAGAACAAATTTATTTCAATTGAAAAAGGTGAGATTTAGACTCGTCCTCTTTTTAGCTACCTGCCGACGAACGACGACGCTACGCCAGTTGGTTAAAGTTAAAGCGTTAAAAGAATTTTTTTTCAAAAACCTCCATTTTTCATCACCGATGTTTTAGGTTCTGTTACGAAAACTTCTTAATTATTTTTCTTTCTATTTTTATTTTGTGTAATTGATTGACTTGAAACAAATTCGATTAAAATATGGAATTAGACGACCTAAAGGTCAAGAAAGGTAACTAATAAATGAAGTGGTCCTTCCTGAGAGTGATGTCTACGTGCTTTGAGTCATATAATATTAGGAATCGTAAATTGATAAATGTACAACCTTCAATTCCTACCCATATGACAGCTCCTCAATAAAATTTGATAAAGTTGATTCTGAAGAAACGAATCTAAGAACTTAGCAAAAGCAGAACAAATTTAATGGATTACACGAGAAATACAACTTAAGTAGAATAAAAGATGAACTTTAGCCGTTCCAAATGTTGATACAAGGAAATCGATGCCAAATGCAGTCATTTCGTAAGAAAGATATCAATTTCAAAGTCTATGTCAAACTCTTTGAAATTAAGCTGATGTTAGAAGTTGGTAATAATAATAGATTAGTGATTCCAGGATTCCTTGTCAGTTTGAATAACATATTTACAGAGCGAAAAGTTGAGAGGAATTATAGATTTCATGTACCTAGAAAAATAGAGGTTTTCAGCAAAGTGCAAATTTCGTTTTAATATCCGATTTTATTTACCGTCGTTTTCGTTCACGCTTGTAGTCAAATTCACATTAGTGATGAATAGAAGAGCAATTTACTTGAATCCTAGTACACAATTATTTTGTTTGAAAACATCCCTTACAACAGTTCTGCATTTTAAAATTCCCTAAAATCAAATAGAAGGTATTGATTTTAATTCATTTTTTTTTATAATAAACACACACTCAAGGGGATATTAGTACCCTTATTATGCAGAGGCACAGTGTGAGCACTAGGAAGAGGAGAGAGGGTTTAAAAGGAGATGTCGGTGCACATTGTTTTTGAATTTATAAATATTGCAATGACTAGGAAAGACAGAGTGTGGCAAGGCATTCCGCATTCACTAAGTACGGCAAAAGAACGAATCTCTGTATTTGACAGTACGGCTGAAATTGGGCTCGAGGGTATACTGATGAGCATTCCTAGAAGCGCGAATATTACGGTTGAACTGTTTAAGGGGAGGAATTCAACTGGCTATTTCACTAGAACATAAGCCGCTAAAATAACGGTATAAAAGGGTCAGACAAGAGACCTTACGACGATGTTCAAGCGAAGTAAATGAACTTTTGATGATATTATCTTCTATCAATTTAAATGGTTTACGTCAAATTCTATCCAAGAGGCTTAAGTAAGTTGCAGGAGCACTAGCCCAGAGATGGGAGTTATACTTAACCTTTGGACATATATAGGTCTTGTAGATAACAGCCAGATCAGAAGGGGTGAAATATTTTTTGCATCGCCTAAAGAAACCCAAACATGACCAAAATTTATAATTAGTATGTGTTTCAATTCTATAAACTAAATTCCAAGACGAATTATTAGAAGAAGTTCTTTGCATAACTACTGTTATACACTTTCAGCCAATTAAAGCTTTTATCCTATAAAAAGTTGTTCAAAAGCTTGATACAAAAGTAAGAAATAATATCTCTGATTCTGTTAAAATATCCTAGTATTAAGAGGCTTGCTTTTGTAGGGTGATGCAGGGAAATTTGTGTATGCTTTAATCAAAACCAAAAGCTTTTTGTTGAACTTATTTTTACAGGGAAATTATTTATGTTACAGCTGAACTTTACTTTATTTTAACTAAGCTCACAAATTAGGTTTAGTCGTTCGTACTATTTTTTGTAGATTTTATTTTTTCTGAAAAAAACGGAATATTGGATTTTTATATAAAAATTACTGAATATCGAAAACAATATTTTCTGTGGAATAAAATAAGTTTGAAGCCAATATTTTTCATTTTTGAAAAGCTATTAGAGTCGAAAGTAAATTTTTACCAAATTTTAGTATTGTTTTTTATTAGAGTTTTATTTTTTGTACAAAAACTGTGAATTCGATTTTTTTCAAAATTTTATGGAATGTTAAAAACAATATTTTTTGAAAGATAAAAGTATTTTAAAGCCAATATCTACAATTTTTAAAAAGATATTTGAGTCGAAAATCAATTTTTACCAACTTTTATACTTTTTTTTTGGTTTCAATTTTTTGTAAAAAAAAAACTGTCAATTCGATTTTTCATAAAATTTATCCTAATGTTGAAAACAATATTTTTTATAAGTAAAATTAGTTAGAAGCTATTATCTCCAATTTTTGAAAAGCTATTTGAGTCGAAAATCATTATTTACCAACTTTTGTTACTTTTTTTCGGTTTTTAATTTTTTGTAAAAAAAAACTGTTAATTCGATTTTTTTCAAAATTTTATGGAATGTTGAAAACAATAGTTTTTGAAATATAAAAGTAAATTAAAGTAAATATCTCAAATTTTTGAAAAGATATAATTTATAATTAATTATAATTTTTTTAGGGTTTTATTTTTTATAAAAAAACTGTCAATTCGATTTTTCTTAAAATTTTATCAGATGTCAAAAACATTATTTTTCGTTGCACAAAATTGGTTTGGAGATGAAATCATATTTTAGTCATAATATTTTTGGAGGTGTCAAATTTGTTTTCAGTTTTTTTTTTTTGATTTATAAAAAAACCGTTAAATGGATTTTATAAAAAAATATACTTTTTTGATATCACGTTACAATATATTATATAAAATTTAATTCAAGTCTCAAGAGTTTTTGGTTCGTAAGATATTTAGGGTTAACCAAAATGTTCAACTTTTTTTCAAACTGCTATGGTAAAAAAAACACCCACGAAATTTTCTTGATAGCCCTCTCTGCCTTATAATCTGTTTATAACAAAATTTATTTGAAATCGATATCTGATCTGGTTCTTGAGCTATGGACGACAAACAAAACGTCTCGAACGTACACACGCACGCACAGGCATCTTTCTAAAAATCTTTTATTTCGACTCTAGGGACCTTGAAACGTCGAGAAATGTCAAAATTTTCAATTTGACAAGTCGGACCCATTACATAAACTTTCTATTTGAAGTTAATAAAGTCATACAAATATGAAATGTTAAAGACTGTTTTTTTTTTGGAGGATAGATTACCTTTTCCATTGCGGAGAAATCACAAAAATATGTTCAAAGGTTTTTTTTAAGAAAATTGACTTTGCAAAGAAGTAAGGCATCAGTGCTTTTAAGAAATAACATTTTTTAAGCCAAAAATTATTTAAAAAACTTCGGAAACTATAAGTTTTGATATTGGAGACGTTAAAGCAATGCAATATTATTTTTTGTAAAAATAAAACTGTCTAAAATATCTTACTTAAAATATATATAAATAAATTAGGTGGAGCAACAGTCTGTAAGGATTATAAAACGCCAATAACGCCATTCTTTTAAAACAATTCATTTTTGAAGTCAAAGCGTGTATATAATAAAATTTAGATACATGATCCGAGTGGTCTAATTTTAATTGCTCGTCCGCATAGATCCGCCCGGAATTTGAGCTATGGCCTGTGTCATGTTCATCTTTAGGGTATCGGCGGATTGTGGTTTATTCTACGACTTCAAGAAACCCTACAGGAATAAGTGTAGCGGGGTCAAATGACCTTAGTGGTCAATTCACATCAAACCTGCGAGAGATAACCTTACACTCAAATGGTTCATCCTTCGTCAGTTAAATCGTGTACTCCCAAGTCCCAACACCAAATTCACCTAGTTAAAGTCTGCAAAAGGCCGAATTCTTGTGCACGACCAGGAATAGACTCCCTCGGGTTGTGCTGTACACTTTTACGGACCACGGCGAAGTACTCGGCAGATCTTGCTTTTCTTGAACGTACGGGTGTTGGCTGAATTTTTACTAAGCCAGTCGTCTCAAATTTGGCCAAACGTTGAAAAGCCAATTGTGAAGCATCACCTCGTCTACAGTAAAATGAGCACAATGCGCCCTAGGTTTCCGTTAACAAACACTCATTTTAATAAAAAAGTTTTATTACTTGAACGTGCTGTTCAATCGTGTAACTTGTCATGATGATTTGACATAAGCAAATGAACAATAAACAAAAGATTTGATAGATGTTACCAAAACCAAATATCCGTCACGAACAGCGGAACGTCCAAAATTATTATAATTGTCAAAATATAATATTTTAACGTCTAGTAATATTTTTAGAAAAAACTAAGTGACCAAAGTCCACAGTCGGGCAGCTGTCAAAGCCATCAAGTCGGCCACATCCTCATCTAAATGGGTCCAGCAATGTCGCGATGAGCTTGCGAGCTTGAATATTAACCTCGGTGTCACCCTGATCTGGGTTTTGGGCCATAGTGGTATCGTTGGAAATGAGCGGGCTGACGAGCTAGCCAGGCAAGGATCGGCCCTTCGGAAATGGTTAACATTCCTCTTGGTGCTATGAAGGGTAAAAGCTTTTCTATCTACCAAACTGAATCAAACCGAAGGTGGAGCAATTTACATAACTACATTATATCTAGGAAGATATGGCCCAACTATAATAAAACCCGTACAAACGATCTTCTGTGCAGGCCAAGGCAAGACAAAGCCAGAATTGTTGCGGTTTGTACCGGACATTGGCCTATAGGAGTTCATGCAGAGAAGTTGGGTATCTCTTCCAACACCTTTTGCCGTAGTTGTAGTGACCAAAGAGAAAGTGAAACGATAATCCATTTCCTCTGCAAAAGTCCTGCTTTGGCAAACACTAGAATGAAATACTTTGGAAAAGCATTCTTTCACGAACTTGATGAGCTATCTGAGACAAAGATTAGAGACCTAATCTTTTTTCTCAATGCGACAAAATGGCTCTAACATAATCGCTATGAAGCTTCTCTATAAGGCTTTCCCTTTCTATCACAGGTCAAACGAGTTTTTGGTATCAAAACGGCGCACTACAGCGCTAATTGGATCTCAGGCTAGGTTGCCTTGATATCACCATTTCTACCTACCTACCTAAGTGACCAAAAATAAAACCCTAAGCAAAATACTGCTAAGAATTGGTAAACATTTATTTTCGACTGGAGTATCTTGCCAAACAAAAGTCATTGGTTTCAAACTAATTTAGTAAGAAAAAAAAGTTTTATTATTTGATAAAATGTATGATAACTTCCAATCTCGTCTGTCGATTTTTCTTGTTTTAAAGTTTGTAGAATTTCGTGTTTTGTTAAAAAAGATATCAGTTGATTTATTGAAAAAAAGAGGCTTCCCAACTTTTAGTAATGTCTTTTTTAGGTTTTTATATTTTGAAAAAAAACTGTCAGTTTGATTTTTCTCAAAATTTTACAGAATATTGACAACAACATTTTTTAAAAGATCAAATCTAATTCAAGCCAATATCTGACAGTTTTGTAAAGATATTTAAATCGCAAATCAACTTTTAATAACTTTTGTTAATTTTGTTGTAAATTTTGTATTTCTTGTAAAAAAATTTTTCCGGAGGTTGAATCAATATTTTTTATAAGTTAAAATTAGTTGGAAGATAATTTCTAATTTTAGAAAAGATATTTGAGCCGAAAACCAATTTGTATCAACTTTGAGTTATGTTTTTTTAGGTTTCTATTTTTTGTAAGAAAACTGTCAATTCGATTTTTGTCAACATTTTACTGAACATTACAATATTTCTTATAATTTTAAATTATTTAGAAGATAATCTCTATTTTTTGAAAAGATACTTATGTCGAAAGTCGATTTTTAGCATTTTTTGTTTATTTTTTTTTAAAGTTTTTAATCTTTTCAAAAAAAAAACTGTCAACATTTTTTTTCAAATTTCTTAGATTTATAAAAAACAGTTAATTGAAATTGTTTCCAAAAATTAATTTTTTTGGTATTAGGTTACAATATATAATACAAAATGTATTTC
This sequence comes from Eupeodes corollae, assembly GCF_945859685.1. NCBI lineage: Eukaryota > Metazoa > Arthropoda > Insecta > Diptera > Syrphidae > Eupeodes > Eupeodes corollae. The sequence continues at coordinate 52,583,698 of NC_079148.1, read as the reverse complement.
AATTGTCTAACGTTAATGGTTCGTGAGATATTTAGGGTCAACCAACATTTTTACCTTTTTTTCAAATTGCTATGGTAAAAAAACCCACGAAATTTGTTTGAGAGTCCTTTCTGCATCTTTCTGCATTATTATATGTGTGAAAACATAATTCGATATCTCTACTGGGTTCTTGAGCTATGGACGAGGAAAAAACCTCGCGAACGTACGGACGTACGGAATGTTGCTATCAAGAGGGTATTCTGGTCTAGAAATAAAAAAAAATCGATTTTTTTTCATATTTCCATAGTTTAATTATTTAAGAATATGTCCACGAGAGGATTTTCCCAAATTCAAATTATTTTCGGAGAAACAAGTATTTTGCTGAGCAGCTGCAACTAATCGAACAAAAGACATAATGGGGTACTTTAAACGCGTTTTTTCCAGAACTGTCTTTTTGAATCTGATACCCACGATTTCTCAGGTTCTTCCGAACGGATTTACTTGAAGTTTTAAGAGAGTCTTATTTAGGGACTTGTCTACGTCCAAAATTACGGACATCCCCAAATCTTCATTTTTACAATTTTTAAAAATCGAAGAATGTTCAAAAGAGTAGTAAATTTTTTTTTCTTTAGGCAGTCGCCATTTTGTAAAAAAAAATGTTTGTAACTTTTCCATAGTTCCAGACATTGCGACATTAGCCGCGTTTATTATCACCATGATCTGATCCGGATCTTGGATTTACATGCATTACAACAACAACACAAGATCCTGCTTTGTGTTTGGATCTCAATTTGAGATTGAGATCCAAAAATTAATTCTTTTTTTCACAACAAGGAGCGCTCTATCATTGTGATTTCACATGTAAATGTTGGTATCATTGCAAACAAATTAAATAAAACCTGTATTGCCGTATAAACATTTTAATTTGACTGAAATAAAATATTTTTTTAAATAAAAAGCGAGAAGCTTTATATTTATTTATTTGGTATATAATCCATGAAATAATTAGATATTTTAACAAAGCTAATTAATTGGTGAAATTCAAATAATTAAGTCCAAAAAAATGTATATTTGACATAATTTATGGGTAATATTTTGCTCAAAAAAAAGGAACAAAAAAATCATTGAGCAAAATGTTCTATGGGCAACCCTGCTTTAAATGTCAAAAAACATAAATAAAATCGAGAAAGCTGCAGCAGAAAAAAATGTTGAAAATACTTTTACATGGGAATTTTTTGAAATCATTCTTTAAATTGAAAATGGTTGTAAGAAACACTTAGGTGACATAAATTAGAACTCAGAACCGTCTGAACCATCTCAATTAAGAGAGTAGTTTTGAAATGACGGTGGGTTGTATGTAACACTTTTAAGAATTTTGTATGATTTTCTCTCGAAATTCTTGGAAGTGCTACATACAAACCACTGTCATTTCAAAACTACTCTCTTTATTGAGATGGTTTAGACGGTTCTGAGTTCTAATTTATCTCACCTAAGTGTTTCTTACAACCATTTTTAATTTAAAGACTGATTTCAAAAAAATCCCGTGTAAAAGTATTTTCAACATTTTTTGATTTTTGTGATTTGCACATTTTCAGAAGTTGTGGAGCTACAACTGGAACTTGAATCATCATCAATAAGATTCAATAGGGCTAAAATTGAATTGTTTGATTCTTCGCTTTCATTACTTTCAAATAAAAACTGCAAATTATAAAAGTTTTTAAAAGAGAAAAGAAATAAAAATTAAAATGAATACTTCGATCAACCACAGCAGCATCCATTTTGGGTATTTGTTTATATTTTTTTTGCTTCGAAATGTGACTTTTGAAAGAATGAATTTGACACTGCTATTAAACTTTAAATAATAAAAAATATGATGATCCAATGCTGTTTTATTATCATGATCTGATCCGGATCAGATCACGGTGATAATAAAACGCGGCTATTATTGTAGATTAATAATCTTCTTTGGTTTTTGATTTCAGATTTCTAGAAGAGTTAAAGTCATGGGTATTGTCACGCACCAAATTTTTGAGACGCACTACTAAATCAGCTGATAACTAACGGAATTTTGATTTTTTTTTACTTTTTTATATTTTTTGTATGCTTCTAATGTGAATAAATAATGTATACAAAATTGATGGTAAAATTGTTGCTTTCTTTTTTCTACAGCACTTCAAAAATTACCTAAAATTCATGTCTCTAGACCAGAATACCCCCTTAAATTATTGTAAAACTTTTGAAACTATCGACAGACGAGCAAATGGGAAGTTATTAGTATGAGCTGTAAACCATAGTCTTTTTATACATTTTTTCGAATTAACTCAACCTAATGGCTAGCAGTAGGTTGGCTACCCGTGGCATTATGGTAAGTGCGTTGGACTGTCATGCCAGAGGTTTTGGGTTCGATCCCTGCCTATGCCATCTTAAGCCTTTTCACGGGTACTGCCTCTTGCGCTGAATTGACAAATTCTCCAAGAGTAAATCTTGTCATGAAAAAGTGCTTTCTCAAATTAGCCGTTCGGATTCGGCATAAACTGTAGGTCACATCCATTCCTGACAACATTACTCGCACACAGGAATGGTTGAGTTGTAAATCACTAGGCCCTAGTTCTCAACGGACTATTGCACCACGCGATTTATTTATTTAATGGCTACCAGTGCAACTTCTGCATCTGCTGGATTATACAAAATAATAGTTTGATCCTACACCCATCAAAAGTTTACCAAGTTACAATGAATTCTTTAAAAATAATTTAGTTATGATTTTGACTGGGTTATAGAAGCACAAACATGTTGAAGAGAAGGCTGATAATTTTCCTCAAAATAATATTTTCAGGATACATATATTTGTCCTATACCTCACTCCTAAGACCAAATCACTTCATATTTCTTGACAATTTCATTATTAATCTTTAAAAAATATCTACAGTTGCCACAAAAGAAAAGTATGTATGTATATAGGTACTTGCCCGAAAAAGGACATTATTTTAATCACATAACTTTTTACTAACACACTCGAACAAAACAACAGAAAAAAAGGGAGACGAAATCAGTCAATGGTTAATGTGAAATCAAAGAAAAGAGGGGTAAATCAAATTAGTGATGACACATTGTGATGACACAATTTCAGTTCATTCTTCTTACTGTACGACTAAGCTTAAAAAATGCCAAGTATATAAAATGACAAGGAAAAAAAAAAACAAATCAGAATTTGTAGATAAAGCAAAATGATGTGATAGATAAGATCTTTTTCGGAAGACCTATTATATAGGTTTGTCAGGGATTTACTATGCGACAGCTCAACCAACCATTGTCCGCATACACCATCAGACTAACAGACCATCAGAGTCATCAACTAACAATTTCCAATACAGAATAGAGGTTACTTTTGCTTGAGTGTTTGGTGACTTAAGTGCGGGCATAGGGCGGATGGTACGAGTATCTACCTATACTATGAAGTGTAGGGAGGTTAGCTGGTTTAAGGCTTAAGGGTAGGAAAAGTATGTATATGTATGTTGACCATAATGTCGCTAAACTCTGTCATTTGTTCACATGCCATCGGTCTGTCATGGGGACCCTCTCGTATTTATTTTCCATCTCTATTTGCTGTCAACTTGTCATTATTTATAAATTGTAATTCTTTGCCTTATTTCCCTTTTATATGAATCGGTTGGTTTAATTCAAAAAGAAAAAAACAATTTTTTTTGTTTGATTCTATAAAATTTAAAAGGCTTCATTTGGGCTAAGAATGAAGAATCTGTGTAAGTAACAGATTTCCTTCGCATTAATCGAAGCTATGTAGACCTGGTCTGCTAGCCTAATTTTGAATTAAATAAAAACCAACTATTACTTACATACAAAACATACATACACAAAATAATCGTGTTCATTGTAGTCGTCAAAAAATAAGGTTTTTAGGACTGTTTCCTAGCTCTACTTTGGTTTTGGTGGTTTTTGAAATATGTTAGATTAGGTTACACAAGTCGATTTTTGTTTTGTCTAATGTGTCTGGATTTAGTTTACGACTTTTGTATTCGGTATACCCTAAAATAAATTGTTCATAAGCCTGAAGTTTGTTATTTTTGGGTTGATAGCAGGAATACGGTTTAGGAGGTTTCATAGGAGGATAATAATTTGAATATTCTGTATTTAAAGGTACAACAGAGTAAGGACCATTTTTAAACACAAAAAATCAAGACAAATAATGTACACAATTTTGAACTTTACTTTTATTTTTGAATTTGTGTGACAAGAAAAAAGATATGTTATAAATATACAAATTTAGACAACCCTTTTTAAACAAAATGTAGTTTACCTTTTAAACAATATCAACAAGTAAAAAATCTGTATCATATCGATATTTGCCTGGCGTCCGAAACTCATTTCTCCAAAGGGCAAAGTCTGGATAATGTAATAGAAAATTATTCATGTTGCCACGCTCCACGTCCAGCTAACAAGGCAAGAGGTGGATCGGCGATTCTTATAAAAGAAAGCTAAAAATATTAGGAGGTAGCCAAGTTTACTAGTAAAAATATGCAAGTAACAACTATTAGTATTGGTATGAAAAGGAAAGAGTTTAAGATAGCAGCTATATACTGACCACCAAGGCGCTCTAAGACAGAAGATGACTATACAGATCTATTAATTCTTCTTGGGCATAACTTTCTTAATTGCGGAGACTTCAACACACCCATTGGGGTTCAAGACTTATATCAAGAAAAGGCAAACGAATTTTTCAATTGCGAATTGTATTCCTCCAGGTCGCCAACTTACTGGCCTTCCGATACTAACAAAATACCAGACGTTATTGACTTTTTCGTAGCTAAAGGAATCAAACAAAATCACATTAGTGTCGAAGGTAATTATGACCTGTCATCAGATCATACTCCAGTGATTCTATCACTAAGTGAATCGGTAGTAATAGAAAAAAGTAATCCAAAGCTTGTAAATAAGAAAACAAACTGGAATAATTTTAGGGAAAGGCTTTTAAGTTTTATAAATTTAAGATTTCCCAGAAGTGGAATAATTTATTTCTGATGTGCAACAGGCCGCTGAAGAAAGTACTCCAACATTTTCTTAAAGAAGACAGAATGAAATAAAATATCCTTTAGAGATAAGAGAGTTGATAATAGAGAGAAGAAGAGCTCGAAGAAAATGGCAAAATACTAGATTTCCAGATGATAAAACAACGTTTAACCGTATAAGCAACAATCTTCAAAAACAAATTTACAAATTCAAAAATGATTCACTCAGTACATTCCTAAGGAATTTAACGACTTATGCTTCAACCGATTGTTAGCTTTGAAAAGCAGCCAATCGCTTAAAAAGACCGCAGTTACAAAACTCGCCCTTGAAATCTCGAGATGGGAAATGGATCGGTAACCCGAAAGAAAAAGCTTACCTTTTCGCTGAACATCTTGCGAATGTTTTTAAGCGTCTGAAAATAGCTTACAGTTTGTTGATAAGATCGATGAAAGTGAAATATTAATTGTAAGACTTAAAGAAATAAAAAGTATGTGCTTACATCAACTACCAAATAAAAAAGTCACCAAGCTACGAACTAATTACTGCTCAGGTTATGAAAGAAATGCCATTGAAAACCTTCATAAAAACTCCAATATATAATAAATGCATGCCTTAAGCACCGGTAGGTCCCGCACCATTGGAAAAATGCTGAAGTAATTTTCATACCAAAGCAAGGTTAACCACTTACAGAAATGACGGCTTACAGACCAATATCGGTTATACCAATTATGGCAAAAGTTTTTGAAAAACTGCTTCTGAAAAGACTTAAGCAAAATCATAGAAGAAAGAAGGTTAATCCCAAACCATCAGTTTGACTTTAGAAATAAACATTCCACGATAGACCAAGTTCATAGAATATCGGATGTAATAGAAAAAGCATTAGAAGAAAAACAAGTATGTTCAGCTATTTTCTTAGATGTTGCTCAAGCTTTTGACAAGGTTTAACATGAGGGACTTAAGTACAAACTGCAAAGGGATCTTCCCAAGCAGTACTTTGAAATATTAAAATCGTACATCTCAGACCGATTGTTTAGAGTATAAGGTACGATCAAGAATACTCGGAATTGAAGAAAATAGAAGCCGATGTACCACAAGGAAGTGTCCTAGGTCCTACCCTGTATTTACTATACACAAGGGATATTCCAGTTGGTAATCACACCATAAAAGCTTAAGTCGAAAGAGCACATCAAAAAAAAAAGGGAAGAACTAATTTTAAAATATAGAAAAATGTACTGGTTGCTTGGTAACAACTCTGATTTATCAATCCAAAACATAATAATAAAGCCTGTTTGGACCTATGGAATCCAATTATGGGCTGTACAAAGAAAACAAATGCCGAAATTATCAAAAATTCCAAATCAAAGTCCTTCGTGAAATAGTTAAAGCACCTTGGTACATAAGAAATACCGATCTACACCGTGAATTACAAACAGAAATGGTTACAGAAGTTGTTAAAAAATACGCTGTACGCACAACCAGAGACTGCAAAGTCATACTAATTCTGAAATGGAGTCCGTCTTGAATATAAGAAACCATGTTTGGAGACTAAGAAGAACCAAGCCTAATGAGCTTATGGTCTAAAAAAAAACATGGAAAGTATTAAAAGTTTAAATTCCCCCAAAGTGATTGTACAAAGTTAAGAAAGAAAAATCGGAAGTCGATCCTTCAAGATTGGTCCTGATAAAGAGGCGGTTTTAGTGGTTAAGAGTCCCACACTACTTGGTGTCGAATACTGCCAAGTGTCTTTTGAAGATTTCCTCCTGTCAAAAAAAAAAAAATTTGTGAAGTAGTATTTTGTAGATAATTTAATTCTCACGGGTATCGACGAACACTAGATTTTCAACTCTAAACACCTGAAATTTTGGACTTTTAAGAGTTAGAAAAGATTGTAAAGGCCTTCTTTCCACAAGGCCAAAACAACGGGAAAATAAGAGTAGAACAGTGGTTTTATGAAGAATATGAGAAAGCTCGAAAAATATCTCGCGTGGTTGAGGATTTTCCACAACTTCACCGAAGGAGTATAAAAGCGTTCTTATATAGAGGCGATTAAGAAGTTTAAAGACTTTTGTAAAACTATAAAATAATACGTTAAAATGCAAACAGACTCATAAGCTTGCTGGTTTTTGGAAACTGTCTGGAAAACAATATAATATCCTCGGAAAACTGTCTCCAAATATATTGCTTTTACATTTCATGGATCATTTGATTCTTACCACCTCGATTAATGGCCGGCACTATAGACTCTACATTTTTAGTTAGTGAGCTAGAAGGAACACATGTGACCCTTAGAGACAGAAAAGAAGACGATTCAAATCCTCAAAAATCATGTTTAAACACTTTTTATTACAGTTTTGGGTGAACTTCATGCTGACACTATGTAGGTACCCTATCTAAAAGAGAGGATTGTTTTTGATGCAGCAAACTACAGAGGGATTTGGTTTTTCAATGCATCTTACAAGATTTTTACAACGAGACCGGAAACTAGCAGTAGGAGTTATAACTTCAATTTGTATAAGGATACTCAGCATTCGATAACATTTTTATATTAAGGAGTTTGGTAGATAATTTCTTGAAACAAAGAAAAAAGCTGTGAGTATTTTGTATTGATTCTAAAGCAGCTTTTGGTATAATCAAACGAAGTTTACTATTCTATAAGCTGTAGAGTATTGCGTTATCAATAAAGTGAAAACAGGTGAAAACTCTTTGACTGGTTCGGACTTCATCAGGAGTACAAAAAGGTTGTACATTAAGCCCTTCTTTGTTTGCTTAAGCCCTACCTTGTAGACTGAATGTCTGATGCAGTTGATTTGCTGACGATATAGTCATGTTTGCACACTTAAAAGAACTTTTGCAGCTCATAATTAAAAGTGCTTACCAGTACTCTTCTAGCAGACGATTCGTTAGTAGAGGGACACCGCAAGGTGGTGTTCTATCCCCTCTCCTCTGGAACCTAGTGGTGAATGAAATCCTAACTAGTCTGGATGCGGATTGTTTCAGATTGATAGCCTATGCGGACGACGTTCCTATAGCAATTTCAGGAAAGCATCTTAATATCCTAAAAGAACTCTTACAAAATGCCTTGGACAAACTAATACCTTGGGCTGATCGGTGTGGACTGGGTGTTAACCCACACAAAACCGATCTGGTCTTATTTCGATTAGATACAAAATTCCATTTGTCAACCCTCCTTATATTAAAGGAATCCAATTAAAATTCTCAGACGAGGCCAAATACCTAGGTCTTGTCTTAGACAAAAAACTAAATTGGAAACGCAACGTACAGGAAAGAGTCAATAAAGCTACTGTAGCTCTTTTTTCTTGCAAAAAAGCTATTGGTAATAAATGGGGTTCACAACCCAGAATCACTAATTGGCTATACACATCGGTAATCAGACCGATTTTAACGTACGGTGTGGCAGTATGGTGGACTGCTTTAGAGAAAGGTATAAACAGGGATAAGTTAAATAAAGTCCAACGTTCAGCTTGCCTATGTATAAGCGGATCGCTTCGCACGACTCCGTCTGTGGCACTGGACACCATGCTCTACCTTACACCTCTTGACATATTTAACAAACAAATAGCTGCAAGCTCTGCTATTTGCCTCAATGCTTCGTCACAGTGGTCTTACAACAACATTGGCCACTCCGTAATTCTAAGGTACTTAGAATCAATTCCGAAGCACACAGACTACACCATCCCCCAACTACAATTTGACAAAAACTTCCAGATTTCTATACCAGATCTTTTTGGGAGGATAGGACATTCTTGGAGGATGAGTCAATCCATTTTTACACAGATGGGTCAAAAAGAAAAGAAGGGGTTGGTGGAGGTGTGTACTCTGAACGACTGAAATTAAGTCTCTCATGCGTGTACCAGGCGGAACTTTTGGCAATTAAGGAAGTCTTGTCTTGGCTCAAAGAAAACGTGATATCAACATCTGATATCCGTATTTTCTCTGACAGCCAGGCCGCTATCAAATCTCTGGACTCTGTCTCTACAAACTCTATAACAGTCCATAACTTTCGATTATCTCTATTGGAGATGGCGCAACAGTTTAATATTCACCTTTGCTGGTTGCCGGGCCATAGAGACATTCCAGGTAACTGTAACGCAGATGAACTCACCAGGAACGGTACAGTAGGTACAGCCCATTTGGCAAGTACTGGCATACTAATCGCTACTTAGAAACTGCTGCTAATGCAAGACGCTGTGAGGAGGGCAGGCACCAGGTGGAACAACATCACCACGTGTCAAGTCACAAAGACCATCTGGCCAACACTGGATTTAAAACGTTCAAGGTGCTTGCTCTCTCTAAGCAGATCATATATAAGCTCGATATGTGATACGCCCCCAGACTAGGCGTATTCTCAAATGACTTTTGCAGAAGCTGTATGGACGAGGAAGAGGTAGAAACGGTTCTTTATCTTCTCTAGCTCAAAAACACAAGAATTACCTAGGAGAATTCTTCTTTAACGATCTAAACGATCTAAATCATATCGGTATAATCAGCCTCTCACGTTTCGTAAGGGGCTCAAGCAGGGTTCCATTGAGCTTAGGATTAAGCCTCAAGATTCATGTGGTATCACACACAATGGGCCATTAAACTGGCTTAATTGTGTCCGTTTCCATCTTGGAGGCACTATAACCTAACCTTAGCTAACCTCAGTGCTGGTGTCGTTGTCTGAGTTTAAAGTAGTGCCTAGGTAGACAAAGTCCTGAACTACTTCAAACGTTTTGTCCAAGACGTCGTCGTTGATCAATGTTCTTTCTTTTCTACTTCCATCGCAATGCTTAAACATGATCCACTGTCATCACGCTTTGATCTTCCAATTATGTCAATATCATCTGCGCATCCGAGTAATTTGATGGACCTTTGTAAGACTTTGCCTCTAATGTTGACGTTTGAGTTTTGCACATTTCTTTAAAAAACGATGTTAATTAAGCCGCATGACAGTGCATCGATTTGTCTAAAACCTTTTTGACATGAAATGCATCGTTGAGATCTTTTCCGATCTTGAAAGAGCAGATTACATTCTCCATCGTCATTTTGTACAAAGGGAAAAGTTTGACAGGGATGCCAAAACTAGACATTTCTCTGTAGAGCTCTTCCCTATAGATGGTGTCATACGCGGCTTTAAAATAGATAAAGAGACCGTGTGTATCGATTTTAAGTTTCTGAGTTTTCTCCAAGATCTGCCGTAATGTGAATATTTGGTCAATGGTGAATTTTCCTGCTCTGAAGCCACAATGATAAGGACCTATCAGGTTGTTGACGAACGGCAAGACGTTTACATCATACTGCAGAAAGGATCTTATGTGCAATGTTCATTTGACTGATGCCTTAGTATTTTGCGCAATTTAAAGGGTTCTCTTTTTCTACGTATTGGGCAAACTATGCTGAGATTTCACTCATTGGACATGATTTCTTCCGGACCATATTTTGCAAATTAGATGGTGCGATAAATAGGTCTGATCTGATTCAGATCTTTTTTAAAATAATTAATTCAGATAAATGGAAGTCGTTTTCTTAAATTTAAGAATTTAAAAAATGGAAGTTCTCTATTTACTTGTGACGAAAAGATAAAAGGTTTTTTTTTTAGATACCAATTCAATATTAATATTTAACTATGTCTTTAAACTTATTGTAAACATCCTCAGTTAATTTAAAAGAAGATTTTAAGAAATTATACGATTCAAAGGAACTTTCTCTATTAAATATTTTTTTCTAAACCATTAACAGTAACATTTTTTAAATGTAAATGAATTCCTTATCCACACGTGTTTTTTTTTTAAATATAAAAGAAATTTACTAGAAAGTTACATTTATTGCTGAATTCATAATTTCAGTAGTCAAATCCAACGGTAAAATGGGGTTGTGGTTTTTAGGGTGGTAGAATTAAAAGTCTAGTTTTTTGTTACTTTTTTTTGGAAACATAATTAGTTTTGTATGACAAAAATAATCATAGTCCTCAAAAAGTCACGCTTTTAAGTTATTTTGCAAATAAAATAATTCGAAAAAGTTTTAAAATTGGTTACTCAGCGATGTCACCATAACCACCCCATCTCTATTCGTAAAGCGCTTGTATCTTTTCTAGCTGTATGGTTACATAGGTAGGTAAGGTACTAGATTTAGTTAACAACAACCACAGCATCAACAAAAACAACAACAACCATCCCGATGATGCTCTCAAATGGAAACACAAGGTAGGTAATGCAATATAACAGAAATAAGACGCATCACACCGGTTATAGGTACATAAAGGTATAAGGTATACGCGCCCCGCTGGAAATACAGATCACACCCCTTCATTAGTGGCGCTCATGTGGAAAATTATATTTTTCGATTTATATACTGTCATTTTAATAGCGAGGGTTGGACGGGCGACAACGACAACGACGGCAATGACGGCGGGCTACAGTCACAGACAGATTCACTCCCAGTTACATTATTTACACATAAAGCAAGAGTGTGGAAAATATTAATACCTATACAACTATATACATACCTATAAATATACTCGAATGGATCTCGAGTTCATCTTTCGGTTTGGTTGAGTTTTTTTTGTGTCTTCGTTCCTTTGGGTTGAGTAATATTAAATCGAATCCAATTTCAAAGGGATTCCCAAAGTAGCTCATTTTATTCGAATTCCTTGTTGTATACGATACCCTACCCTTCCCTACCCTACCCTACCCTACCCTACCTTATACCTACCTACGTATCTTTGCGTTTTCTGATTTTTGTTTTCTTATTTTATAGGTAGAGGTATATATGCGAGTAAATGTCAAAGTAATTATCTTTTGAGAAAGAAGAAATTATTCCCAGTTGTGATGGAGGTAAAATATCTACTTATATAAAGAAAAGTTATTACCAAACCATCAACCATCAGCCATGAGCCAATTCAGAAACAGTCAATATATATCTACCTACCTATATAAGCCATCGTAACCTCTACGATTGGAAAAATTAATTTAAAAATAAAATCAACTAATTCAAGGGATAGGAGGTAGATGAAGGCAGGTTAGGTCGGTATAGTCCTTTATTTATATTTCACGAGCCACGAGTAAGGTCATTTGTTCTTAATTTCCATTCATTTTAATTATTCATTATTGTTTATTGCCAATAAGTACTTTGTTGCTATAGACAAACATTCATAAAAAGAACTAGCTTATACCTACTTATTAGGCCTCGTGGGATATTAGCACAAGTTTCAAAACCACGTGTAGGTAGATAGATTTTATCTTAAAGGTTGAAAAAAAAACATTCATAATAAAAGGTCAGTTGTGGGAGAAATGTTTTAAGTTGGGTTGAATTTACGATAAACAAACTATAGATACTATGGAAGCCCGAACAAAAAAAAATTAATAACATGTTTTAAAAATCAACGATTATGTAAAAAAGTCTCAATAAAGTAAAAGTTATAAATGTCTTTGAAATATTACTTTTGTGATATAAATTGTACATATTATTCTTTCAATGGTTATTCTGCTAGTAAGCATTAAATGAATTAACTCCCGAAGCGAAGTCTCTACATTTAGTGATGTCAGTGAAGATGTGATTGCAGATGTGTCCACGTTGTTAAAGGTACCTTCGATGTCAAGGAAAGCAACCAAAGTGAACTTTTTATGATGGAGGGAATATTCGATGGTGCGTACTAAAGTGTGTAACGCTGTTTCCACCAATTTACCCTTACAGAAGGCATGTTGAGACGAAGACAGAAGTCTTGTATCGATACGTGCCCTTAAATGGATATCAATCAATCTTTCCAAGGTCTTAAGAAGGAATGATGATAGACTTATAGGTCGTAGATCTTTAGGATTGACTTGTCAAACTTATCCGTTTGCTTAGAATGACGATGGAGTATGCACGCTGCTCTATCAAGGTCGAAAAATATCTCACCTATAGGCATTTGATGTCAAAAAAGGCTTTAGTCATGGCGATGCACGCACTGTCATTCGACTTCTTCAACATTGTTCTTTAAAGAAATGTGCAAAACTCAAACCTCAACACTAGAGGCAAAAGGTCCACCAAATTACTTGGGTACGCAGATGATATTGAAATAATTGGAAGATCAAAGCGTGACGTCAGTGGAGCATTTTTGAGCATTGCGACGGAAGCAGAAAAGAAGGGTTTATTGGTAAACGAAGGTAAGACTGTCGTCAAAAAAAGACATTGAACGATGACGTTACCATGGACAACTATAGGGTAATTTTTGAAAAGCTATTACAAAGTTTTCAAAAAAAAAAAAAAATCAGAAAATACATGAAATCTTTATTTGAATCTATAGAACGGTCCATATAATGTAAAGTTTGGAGATTATTTCATCCAAATGTGGATCTTGACTGCACCTCAAATAGTCCATCCGCTAAGTTCAATTTTGGCATACTCTTTCCAACATTTCGGTCGGTATCTCACGAACAAACGCTTCAATGTTGTCTTCCAAAGCGTCAATTGAAGCGGGATTGTCTGTATAGACATTAAAATTTAACGTAGCCCAACAAAAAATAGTCTAAAGTCTAAAGGCGTTGAAACAACATGTCATGCAAGTCAAGACCTTGCATTTTTTTGCACAAATAGTTGGATTTCATCTTGAGGTTGCGCTCATCATTCGCAGTTACGTTACGATTCGCATCGTCCTTAAAGAAGTACGGTCCAATGATGCCACCAGCCCACAAACCGCACCAAACTATGACTTTTTCTGGATGTATTGGAAACTTTTGCAATGCTTCTGGCTGATATTCACTCAGCCATCGACAATTCTTCTGACTTACGTACCAAAAATGAGCTTCGCCGCTGAACACAATTTTTCGCCGTGAACTTTTTTAACAGAGCACGCTTTTTGATAACAAAATTCAAAAATAAAATAAGGCGTAACATTTTGGATATTTTAACCTTGGATTAAAATTGGGTTTGAATACATATTAAGGGCTGCTAAATTAAAACGCTCTCCTTCTCTCTTATAAGCGTCAATATGAGAATGAAATAAAGTTTTATTATAAAATTAAATAAAAAGCTAGTAACATTTAAAAGAAATCAATTGATCTTTATTTCAGTGTAAAGATGAAAGTTTGCCATAAGCAGTGGAAAACGATATCAGCCAAATGGTTGTGAAGACTATAGAGTTAGCAAAATACCCTTTTAATTCGGACCGTTGAATTCAAGTAGTGTTGGACGGGTTCCAATCTGATATTCACAAAATAAACGCTGGTGTTCCCCAGGGCTCCGTTTTGTCTCTGACGCTCTTCCTTATTTTTTTAAATGATCTTTTGTCTGAAACTTCTGCCGCTATCCATGAGCGGCACTTGCATCCAGGAAACTAATCAACTTTTAGTACTCGGTATGAATATCACACATCACCTCTTATGGAATGATCACATATTCGATATTGCAAAAAATGCTGCTAGGTGCTAAGGATTTCTCCGACGGTCCAAGAAATTTGTCACCTCTTCTGATCTGGCTATAATTTACAAAGCCTCCATTCGTCCAAAACTTTAATATTACTCGCATATTTGGGCAGGTGCCCCTAAAACAAGTTTAAGTATTTTGAACAGGATCCAAAAAAGAGCTTTGAAAATGATAGGCAATAGAACTATAACCGAAACAATTACGGCACTTGAATACCGCCGCAATATTTCATGCCTTTCGTTGTTCTACCGATATTTTTATAAACAGTGATCTATCGAATTAGCCAGTTGCATTTCCCCCCTTAAACAATTCAGCCGTAATACTCGTACTTCTAGGAATGCACATCAGTTTAACCTTGAGCTCAATTTCGGACGTACTGTCAAGTATAGAGATTTTTTTTTAACCGCACATCGAGAATGCCTTACCCAGCTCTGTCTTTCCCTATCATTTTGATATTCAAAACTTTAAGACCAATGTGCATCAGTATCTCCTCTCTAATCCTTCCCTATTTTCCTAAAGCTCGCAATGTGTTTGAACTTCAAACATGTCAAGGGTATTAATAACTCTTGAGTGCCCGTTTATTTAAAAAAAAAAATGTATGAATTGGTCATAGAAAAACCGATTCTAAAATTTTTTAAAGAATGTTCTCTAAAAATTTCGTCTTTAGGGTCTTAAATGGATTGTAGGTTTTTAACAATCATTCTTACATGTTCCGAGTCAAAAATCCAAAAATTCCGTTTTTAACTTAGCCTCTGCAGTAAAAATGAGAATCAACACTGATCATGATTTTTCAATGAAAAAAATAATCCGTTTCATTTCAAAGACGCAAATCATGTCAAGTTGAAAAATAGTTTCCAATGTTAATAATCAATTATTATTGATCCCTTAGCTATCTTCATATGGAAACTACCTTTAACGAAGAAGTTGATATAAGTTGTGAAATGTGAATGTCTTTGGATTTTGAGTTATTAGTTGGTTTCTGTGTATTTGTATACTTTCATGGTATACTGAGAAATAAGAATGTATTAACATTTTTATTTCTCTTGTCCTTACATTACTCCTACTTATAGCTTTGTTATTTTAACTGGCGAAAATGTAAAATTCTTCGAACAACTCTTATTGTTCGACACACCAAACCAACTTACTTCAACTAATCAAAAGAATATGTATTCTCTTACTCAAAGAAGACAGAAATTCCAATGCATTCGATTGAAAAACGAAGACCAAAACAAAGACTACGACTTTCGACGCATGCTGGTGCACACCCTTTGTAAAAAAAAAATAATCTCAACTGGAAGACGTATCAACCCTCGGGACTTCCTTTACCGTGTAATTGAAAACAAAATTGGTTTGATTTTCTTGTTCGATGTTTTCTTGTGTTTTATTTTTTTATTTGCATACATTATTTCCCCCATTACAGGGTCATTATTGTTGTAAACTTATCTGAATCAGAATCAACTTACCCACCTTTGAGAGCGTTTTCAGAACTTTTACTTACAATTCGGCTTTGGAGTCGGACGAAGACAATTATTTAGTACTTGTTCAATGAATCGTATCGATCCGGAATGTAGGTACCTACGTGTTTGTTATACGAGTATGTATGTAGGTGGGTCTGGGTAGGGACGTACAAGGAAAATTACTATTTGTCAATAACTCTTTGGCTTCAACTTGAAACCGAGCCGATTGTAATGTCAATTATTTGTGGCAGTCCACTCTGTGATCACGATTGTTGTGCCACCAATTATCCTATCTCCAAATATCAATACAAACACTTCGCGTCCCCCGGTCGATAGCGTCGATGGTGTGAGGGTTGGGTGTTGGTATGAACATGGATAGATCCCATTGTATACTTGGTGCTAGGGTTTTTGGTAAGTTGGTGGTAACAAAGTATTTGCCAGTCATTTGGCTGTCAGTTTCGCCCAATGCCATCAACCATCACCATCACATCACATCGCATCGACCATGTGCCCATCGAGGACATTTCATGTCTGTACGTCCACGTCCGTCCAACAACGCTCGTAAGGTCCGCCCGAACCCGAACGAATTCGTCCTGACACAAAAACAAAAACTCAGACCAAACGTTTCGAATGTTGAACAACTTGACAAACACAACGCCATAATAATAGACCTGTTGGAAATAATTAATGGTTTTCGGACGTTGTGACAGGAAGGACTCGGCGCGGCGGCGACGATGGCGCGGTGGCAGTGGTGAAACGGCTTCACCTTTTTGACATGTTCCTGTTCCCATGTCTTCCTCCCTTCGGTAAGTTGTTCTGTTTGTGTTTTGGGTTCGTGTTATGGGTCGGTCTAGTATATATCTACACCTACACCCACTTATACATATAGATATAAAAAAACATGGACATTTTGCGATACTATTCATTTTTGCTAACACTTCAGACTTTAGGGCAATTCGAGGGGGTGGGCTGGAGTTTTTATTTTCACCCGAACATGAACCTCTGTGTTTTGTGTGTGTTTTTAGAGCCGAAGAGACGTCTGTCTGTCCATGCGTTGCGACGCGTCCATCGTCGTCACTCGAGTCGGTCGGTTGCCCTATGTTAACGGATGTTTCAATTTTCGGCCATTTCAGGTGTTGAATTACGCTTCAAAAGAGAATTCCCTTCATATACACACTACCGCCTCTGTGTTTGAAGTCTTATATTATAGATGGCCAGCAAGGCTGTATGCTTCCTGAGTGTACTGTTATACCTAGCCTATCTTACTTATGTCAACCTTTTGGATGGAGAAAGTGTCAGCAGTAACAAAAAAATATGTGCCTAATATGAAATTTTGTGCCTTGTTGTATTGTTACTTGGTGCGTCATTATTTCAATTACATGTTCGGGTGTATTGACAAATTTAAGAGGGTGAGTCTGCTAACATCACATCAGACACACTGTTTTTAAGGCAAACGTCGCGTCAATGTTAGACTGGGAAATTCATCGTAGTTTCGGGAAACTATCAGTTGGAAAATTTCAAAAAGTTTATTCTGCGTGCTTAAAGCTATGCACTTTATGAAGTAAAAATATTTTTGGTAATTTTTGTAATAGAAGTGGTGTCATAAAACATAGGAAATTTTAAGACTTTTTGAAAAGTATTTGCTGTCAAAAGACAACTTTTATTTTATTAAAAATCCAAAATGCCGATTTCTAACTTCTAGCATATGATCTCGGTCCTTAGGGACTTTTTGTTTTACGGAAATAAAAGATGAAAAGAATGTGGTATTTGAAATGAGATAAGTAACCAAACTGAAGTCTTGTAAAATATTTTCGGGATAATTTTTTTAAGGAAAAAGAAACTTCGTGAATTTGGATTGACTTTTTGTAAGCACATTATTCTAATTTTTTGTTTTGTGGGCATTTTTTAAGTATGTTCATAAGAAACAAGCTGGGAAGCTGGTGAAGTAACATTAATTCCTGCAAAATAATTCAAACAACTTTGAACAGTTGAAAGTCCATAAATTTAAGACTTAACTATTTTCTATCGAGATATTTTGAGTAATCTCAATGTTGAAAAAACGGGCATTTTAATTTTTTTTAATCAAATGATATGTACAAAATTTTATGTAGTACCCGTAGCGTGGTGGTTAGTGCGGTTTTGAGAGTGTGAAGAAAATCAAATCTCTCAACTATCAACAACTCAAAAAGGCAAGACATGCAGTTGCGCTGTGTCAGGTGTCAAAAACCCACATCGAAGGCGAATGCAAGCTGGGGAATAAGTGGGTTAAGGATTTGGCCCTGCTCAAGAGTGTCCTTTGTGAAAACCAAAGGCACCCGGCTTACTAAAGGGGTTGCCCTAAGGTCCAACAAATAAAACAAAAACAGGCCAGTAAAAAAGCCGAAAGAAGTCGAAAAGTTCGACAGTCTCCAACACAAAAATTCGTGGATCCCAAATTTTCCTACGCCCAAATGGTGTCAGGGAGTGGGAACACGAGACAGGCTGAACCAACGGTTGCCCCAAAGGCCCCTTTGCCTAAAGCACCAGAGGTGCAGCCTGACGTTGTAGCCTTGTTGATGAAATTTACGCATTGGAAGACAACATTGAAACATTGATACCGGCAGAAATGTTGGAAAGAGTAGGGCAAAATTGGATTAAGCGGATGGGCCATTTGAAGCGCAGCCAAGGTCAACATTTGCATAGAATAAACTTCAAACATTAAATTATATGGACCGTACTATCGATTCAATTAAAGATTGCGTGCATTTTTTTACAATTGTATGATTTTATTTCTTAACTTTCCTAAAGCTTTAAGAAAAAAGCCTTTACATCGTGTATATTTAATTTTTGGATTTCATCAAGTTTTTAAAAACTTATTTATTTTATAAGTAAGTATATATCATAACAATATTTCACAAAAAAATGGGTGTGAACTCAAATAATAAACTTGAACCCGGAGTATTTAAGGGCTTTAGAATCTAAATCAAAAGTTCTTAAGGTGAGCATACGCATTTTCGTTGGCCATATTTTAAGAACTAGCAGAGATATCACATCTTTAGATTTCATATACATTTTTTTTTAAAGATATATCTATAAAAAAGACGAAGGGGCGTGTTGAGCCCCCCACAGAAGCCCTTTCAGCGGAAGAAAACGCTTCACTAATACCAATAATTGAAGTCGATGCAACAACACAAGTGGAACCATCGACATCCACAGCCCCAAACGAGCCATCCGACGTGGAGGCTAAACCTATATAGTCGACAACAACTCCGACATGGATACTGAAGACACCAATAAAGGCATCACTCTGAGTGAGGAAGACCTACTTCATTCCTTCTCAGATGATGAAAACGCCGATAAAACAGTGGTAGAGGTTGATCTGACTAAAAGTAGCAATGCTGCGATTAGTACAGATTAATCTCCATCACGCCATCATGACCGCAAACAACATGGTACTCGGATTGCGTAGAAACAAGGAAGACATCGTCTTCATACAGGAGCCGTAGATCTTACACTCCATCATCAGAGGACTCAGGACTCCTGGCTATAAACTATTGTATGCATCGGAGAAAGGTGAACCAAGGTCATGCATGTTAGTAAAAAATGACTTAAACGTATTTTTATTCCCCAATTACAGCGACAAGAACACCACCACCACTGCTTTAACAACGGATAAAGCCACCTACTGGGTCATATCCTCTTATCTTGGCCACGACAACCCAATTCCAGGAGACACCTTGAGGAAGCAATTGCGGACGGGCAATCGAAAAGAGTTGGTCTCCTAATTGGTTCGGACGCTAACGCCCTTCACACAGTTTGGGGTAGCTCTGATATAAATGAGAGAGGTGTGTCTTTATTTGATTACCTACTAAGCACTAACCTACTCATTTGGCAAATACATCTACGGGTTTTCGCAATCACCGTAATACTAACTGGGAGCGATATAGGGAGGTACTAGCACAACTGCTTGATCACAACCTTCTTAAAAGCTCCTCCAGTAAAGATGAACTAGACCTTTCTGCGAATCATCTCACCCTTTAATGAATCAATGAGAACTTCATGCCCTGTAACCATTATAAAGGGTAAAAAGAAATCTCATTGGTGGCGTAAGGAACTAGAACCATTCAGAAAGAGCTGGCGCAAACTCTTCAACAGATCTAAGTACACTAGATCTCCTTCTGACTGGAACTTATACAAACAAGCTCTAAAGCAATATAAAAAAGAATTAAAGAAGAGTAAGAGGTCTTCTTGGAGAAACTTTCGGGTAAAATAGAAAATACTTCAGAAGCCTCAAGACTCAAGAAAATTCTCTCAAAAAGTCCAACAATATCCAGTGCTTTAAAGACAGTAACAGGCACGTGGACTATCACAGATGAAGAATCTTTTAATCTGTTGTTAGACACCCACTTACCAGGTAGCTCTAACATACTCAAAGACTTAACATCAGAGTCTCAATCTTCTACAAGCGATTTAGTTAATCTAATAACGCGGGAAAAACTGCAATGGGGCATAGACAGCTTTGATCCATATAAATCTCCAGGACCAGACGGAATCATTCCCGCCGAACTACAAAAATGATCAGACATGATCATTTCACCATTGGAAATCATTCTGACAAGCTGTTTAAGGTTGAGATATATTTCCAAAGCCTGGAGAATGGCAAAAGTAGTCTTGATTCCTAAAGCAGGGAAACCCTCCCACGTTAACCCTTAAGATCTACGACCAATCAGCCTATCATTCTTCTTTCTTAAAACCTTGGAAATATTGATTGAAATTTACATCTGACATAACTTAAAACCATGTCTCATTTCCACAGCTCAACATGCTTACTCTAAGGGAAAATCAGTACAATCAGCACTTTACTCGCTGGTACGTATTATTGAATATTCCCTCGAATACAAAGAATATAACTTAGTAGCGTTCCTAGATATTGAAGGAGCTTTCAACAACGTCAGTTACCAGGCGATCACAACAGCAATGGATAAGCTGAAATTAGAGAAGTCACTCATAGATCTTATATGTCTCATGCTCAAAAGCAGGACAATAATTTCTAACATGAGAAGTTTTACAACCACCAGATCGGTGAATCGAGGCACTCCCCAAGGTGGAGTCCTTTCTCCTCTTTTATGGAACATGGTAGTAAACGACCTACTTACATCATTGGAAGCAGAGGGTTTCAAGGTGATTGCCTATGCTGACGACGTTGCAATATCCGTATCTGGGAAGCACCCCCAAGTTCTCTTGGAACTGTAACAAAATGCCTTAAATAGGCTAATCAATGTGGCTTGGACGTCAATCCACATAAAACAGTATTAATACTCTTTTCGAGAAGATATAAAATTCCTCAGATTAGCTTTTCCGAAAAAGCAAAATATCTAGGCCTCATTTTAGAAAAAAAGTAAATTGGAAGGCAAATATTGATGAAAGAGTAAAAAAGGCTACTGTAGCGCTTTTAACTTGTTATAAGGCCATAGGAACTAAATGGGGCTTCTCCCCAAAAAAAATCCACTGGCTATACACTTCGGTAATCAGACCGATACTCATTTATGGAGCTCTCGTATGGTGGACCGCACTGGACAAGATGGTAAATCTAAATAATCTCATCAAAGTCCAGCGGTCAGCAGGTATATGCTTCACAATAGCACTTCGCTCAACACCAACCGCAGCACTGGAAGTGCTTTTAAACCTAACACTTCTTGACATCTTCTCCAAAATGGTGGCAGGCAACTCATGTGTGAGGCTTAGAGCCACTTCTCAATGGAACAGTAACAATACTGGAAATGCTACTATTCTAGACAATTTCAGATCTATCCCAGATCGCTTAGACTATACCACAACAAAAATGGTATTCGGTAAAAACTTCCATGTGTCCTTCCCTTCAAGATCCTCCTGGGAAGAAGAGAGACCCCTGGAAGACGATGCGGTACATTTCTATACAGACGGTTCAAGGACCGATCACGGAGTTGGAAGTGGTATATTTTCAGAACAACTGAATCTCAGTCTATCCTATAGACTTCCCAATCAATGAAGTGTATTCCAGGCAGAAGTAATGGCAATTAAAGACACACTATCCTGGCTCAAAGAAAACGTTATATCTTTCAAGGATATACGAATCTTCTCGGACAGCCAAGCCGCTCTTAAATCTCTCGCGTCTGTCTCCACAAACTCTCAAACAGTCCACGATTGTCGATCATCTCTGAATGAGATGACGGAACAGTTAAACATTCACCTCATTTGGGTGCCGGGCCACAGAGACATACCGGGAAATTGCAAAGCCGATGAGCTCGCCAAAAACGGAACACTTCTGCCTTATGTTAGACAAAAACATAACATAGGAACACCACTTGCTGCATGCAAATATCTTCTCAAACAATATGCTCTAGAATCAACAAATGCTAGATGGTCACAGAGTACCACCTGCCTAGCAAAAGCAAATATGGAAAAGCATAGACTTAAAACGGTCAAAAGGCTTGATATCCCTGAGCAAACAAAGTATAAGCTCTACAATTGGAGAATTAACAGGACACTGCCTCATAGGAAGACATGCTCTGAGGCTAGGGGCTACACAAATAACTTTTGTAGAAGCTGCATGGACGAGAAGGAAGAGGAAACAGTCCAACACCTTCTATGTACATGTCCAGCACTCTCCATTAGAAGGAATAACTTTCTCGGTAATCCCTTTTACGATTTACACAAAACCTTTCTCTAACTTTATTAAAAGTACGAAATGCTTTGTTTAAGTTCATTACTCCCCCATGAGTAACCTTATTAGTGGTATCTAAATGGACCCTTGAGGACAGCCACTCCAACCTAACCTAACCTAAACATAAAATTGAGCGAGTTGTTCTTTTATCGTAGCAAATATGCTATGGCATAAAAACCAATATAATATTTTATTAAATGCAAAATATTTCTATTAACCTAAAGTAATTTTTTTAGAACAATCCAATTGACAAATTCCAAATTCTTCTTGGACTAAAGAAAAAAAAATTGTAAGACATTTAGAAATATTAATAGACAAGTACGAACAGTGTGACCTTATTGTGTCATATTGAAAAACAACACAATCAGTCTATATAAATATAAGTACACTGAATTTGTTACTCATATGATATTATTTCAAAGCATTGCAATTTAACAAACAATGAAAGTAAGGTCTTAGACTCTATTCTATTTGTAAATTAAAACTTGTTTAATCTGATGACTTTCATCAAGGATTTGAGAATAAAGCCTTTTCGCTATTATACAGAAAAAAACAATAGATATTTTGTACTACCTTATACCCAAACAAAAATAGTAACTATTTAAAAACTAAAAATTAAATGAATTCTAGATCCATAAACCTGAAATAAACTAAATAAACAAATCACAATAATTTGCCAACCCAACGAACCTTGTTAAGCCCCACCAATTTGCAATGCTCACATTGGCAGAAGGCCCATTCAGAAAATGTCTGGCGCGTAAATTGGCACTGCACTAGCATTCACATTCACACTATTTCATAGCAACATCCTGATGGTCCTGGAAAGGACACTATATGTATAGTGGTATCAACTAACTAAAAATAGGCAAATCCTTTGATAAACCAGCAACTGTAAAAATGAATACAAAAATAGTTTTGAGAATTGAGCCCAATGCTACAAAAATATAGATACTATGTCTATGTATGTACATTCATTTTTATACATACATTTATATGCTTGCTTGTCAGGAGAATTGAGATTCGTTAGAACTATAAAATACTATAACGGGCTTCCCAGTTATACTCCCTCGCAAATCTATTGCCAATTTTATATTTATGTATGGACAAAACTTAAAAAAAAAATAACGGTCATGTTCGAGTAATCGGAATCTAAAATCAAATTAAATTTCATACCATTTTGGATTAGGAAATCAATATATTTCGTGGAAAATGCCTCTTCGTCCTTTTTTTTGGATATTTTTTTGTTTTGTATTTTAATTTCATGATGCCAGCGTGGACTGTGGAAATTGTTCGATTCTCGAACAAATACAGTTGCCTTGGAAAACTGTAGTAAAATCAATTAATTCACAAATTTAGCTTTCTTCATAAATAAATTGGCAGAATGATTGAAATAAAAGTGTTCAATGATAGATTTTGAGTTAGCGATCATTCATTTAAGGGATGATATTCTCGTTAGAAATATTAGTCGCATTGATTGAATATTTATGTGTCGGAATAAGACCTTTCAATATGTTTTCCTGCCTTAAAAGCAGTCTAGCAAATATAACTAAACAAACATTACGCCTATTCGCATATGGATGGTTTGTGTTCTTCAGGCTGATTAAAAGTCTATATCTTAAAAACTTGATGTTCAAATGTTGGACATGTGCATTCAAGAGGACACAAGCGTCCACAGGTTTTTCTCAAAACCCACCTCTGTCTATCAACTCCTACTCTCACCTCCCCGCGGTGAACATCGGGTGCCTAGTACCTCAACTGGAGATTGGGTTCCAACCCCAGTGGGAAGTTGTTGGGGGCAGAAAACGAGAGAGGTGGGGAGAGGTGTTTCCACTAAGGCACCTCTCCTTATCCATACGGCAGCGGACAAATTCTCGAGATGGAATCAACGGTGGCGTCTACAGTCCCAGTAAGGTTGAACTACTTAGTGAACCACTTATAGGGCTTCTTCGACTTATTCGGAGCCCAGGCCTATAAGGAGCGGTTTTATCCGGCTATCCATCCTTGGAGTTATACTTAGGATCTGGCCCTCCAGGTTGGAGGTTGTGCCGTCGGGGTGACTTCCTGGCCACGTAAAAGCTTTCATAGTTGCGAAGCACCAAAAAGCCTCGGATACGGACGGATTTACTGTTGACAACCAACGCAAACGAATAAAGGACAACGAACTTCGGATATGCACGTGGAATGTTAGGTCCCTTAACATACTACGTGCGGCCGAAGAATTAGCGGAGGCCCTAGACCGCTATAAAGCAGATATCACTGCCATCTAGGAAATACGATGGGATGGGCCGGGCAAAAAGATGATGAAAAACTGCGATATTTACTATGGTGACTGCTACCACGAAAATCAACAGCGCTTATTTGGATGCGGCTTCGTCATTGAAGCCAGACTTAGGCAAGAAGTCTTGAACTAGGGACCGAGCTAGATGGAGAAGTTTGTTGGGTGAGGCCCTAGTTCACAGTGGACTGTAGCGCCACCTTAAGTAAGTAAGTAAGTATATTAACAACTTGCTGAGAATGGCGTGTTTTTGAAAACAGGCGTTATGGGATGAGACGCCCAGAGCAGTCGAAGACCTCCAAATACCTTACCTAGGCTAAGATTAATATGAGTATTCCCACTTAGAGTTTTATTAAATTTAAGCCCAAGATTTTTGGCAGAATCGACGAACTCGACAGTTGTTTGAATATATCTCTGGAAAATATGAGGTATCCGTTATAGTTCTAGAGATGACTAAGCATTTAGTTTTTGTTCGGATTTAAACAAAGATCGTTTTTTGCGGGACCACATAACAATTGTATTCAAATACTAGTTGACTTCATGCACACCATTCTCAAGCATGCCTAATTGAAAACTGTTGTATAATTGAACGTCGTCTGCATACATGTGCACAGAAGAGTTCAGTAGACATGACTGAAGATCAGTGATATACATCGAGAAAAGTAAAGGGGCCAAAATAGAGCCCTGAGGGACACCTCTCTGCAGAGGAAAGAAAGTAGACATAACATTGTTAGCAAAAACTGCTTGAGATCTACCGGTTAAGTAGGAGAGAATAAGCTTAACAGATGCAAAAGAGAAATAAAATTGAACTTTAAGTTTTTCACAAAGTATAAAATGGTTGTCGGTATCAAATGCCTTTGAAAAGTCAAGAAGCGTTAATATAGTCACTTTATCATTATCTAATTAATTTCTGATATTTTCTACGACTTCTATTAAAGCTGAACACTATTCAGAACGTTGTAGTCATTAACAACCAAGAAGCAAAAATTAGACGTCTATTAAAGCTGTAGTACAGCTGTGCTTAGGGCGAAAGCCTGATTGATTGATACACATCAATTTATTACTTGTGAGAAAAATTCTTATTTGGTTATTTATCAGTTTCCCCAAAACCTTCGAAAGAAAAGGTAATACAGGTATTAGTCGATAATCATCTCCATTATGATTTTTGGGAATATTCATTATGCAATGCTTTAAACCGAAAGATTTTCCATCGCTTATATGCAAAATTTCGTTCTCTTATTTGATCCTTAATATAGTTGCTAAACCACGGCTGGTCTTTCTTACTAGCTTGCATAGTAACAAGTGGAACATGGAGGTTGAAGAGATAATCAATATTATTTTGAAGAAATCAACAGAAGCCATACTATATATTAGGTACCACTCAATATGATTCAAATCAGTTTCTAGATGCAGCCTGTTAACATTTTTAAAATCTCTTAAACATAGGTGAATATTCAAATGTAAGGTAAATTAAATCATGATTAGAGAAGCATGATGAAGATAGTTTGTCGTAAAGAAGAACCTTCTCAGTGTGGCTTACAAAAAACATATCAAGTAAAGTACTACCGTGTCTGGTGAAATATGTTGGAGTAGCCATATTTACAGGATCAATGAGCCCATTCTATCCACAAGTTCCGAGCTTCTTAGCACATCATGGTTGAAATACCCCGCAACAATTATGAACGGAGACACAAAGATTAGGTTAGGTTAGGTTATAGTGGCTGTCCAAGGTGGAAACGGACACACTTAGGCCAATTTAATGGCCCATTGTGATACCACATGAATCTTGAGGCTTCCTCCTAAGCTCAATGGAACCAGCTTGAGTCCCTTACAAAACGTGAGAGGCTGATTATACCGATATGATTTAGATCGTTTAGATCGTTAAAGAAGAATTCTCCTAGGTAATTCTTGCGTTTCGTGCAGAGAAGATGAAGAACCGTTTCTTCCTCTCGCTCGTCCATACAGCTTCTGCAAAAGTCATTTGAGAATACTCCTAGTCTCGTGGCGTGCTTTCCTATTAGACAGTGTCTGGTTATGACACCTATTATCGAGCTTATATGCGATCTGCTAAGAGAGAGCAAACACCTTGAACGTTTTATATCCAGTGTTGGCCAGATGTTTTGTGTGGCTTGACACGTGGAGATGTTGGTCCACCTGGTGCCTGCTCTCCTCGCAGCGTCTTGCATTAGAAGCAGTTTACAAGTAGCGATTGGTGTACCAGTACTTGCCAAACGTGGTAGGATGGGCTGTATTGTACCGTTCCTGACGAGTTCATCTGCCTTACAGTTATCTGGAATGTCTCTATGGCCCGACGCGACACCCAGCGAAGGTGAATATTAAACTATTGCACCATCTCCATTAGAGATGATCGACAGTTATGGACTGTTAAAGAGTTTGTAGAGACAGAGTCCAGAGATTTGATAGCGGACAGGCTGTCAGAGAAAATACGGATATTAGATGTTGATATCACGTTTTCTTTGAGCCATGACAAAACTTCTTTAATCGCCAAAAGTTCCGCCTGGAACACGCTACAATGATTGGGAAGGTGAAATGAGATACATAATTTCAGTCGTTCAGAGTACACACCTATACCAACCCTTTCTTTTGTTTTTGACCTATCTGTGTGAAAATGGTTTGACTCATCCTCCAAGAATGTCCTATCCTCCCAAAAAGAACTGGTAGGTATAGAAATCTGGAAGTTTCTGTCGAATTGTAGTTGGGGAATGGTGTAGTCTGTGTGCTTTGGAATTGATTCTAAGTACCTTAGAATTACGGAGTGGCCAATGTTGTTGTTAGTCCACTGCAACGAAGCATTGAGGCGAATAGCAGAGCTTGCAGCTATTTGTTTGCTTAATATGTCAAGAGGTGTAAGGTAGAGCAAGGTGTCCAGTGCATCAGACGGGGACGTGTGAAGCAATCCGCTTATACATAGTCAAGCTGAACGTTGGACTTTATTTAGGTTATCCCTGTTTATACCTTTCTCTAAAGCAGTCCACCATACTGCCACACCGTAAGTTAAAATCGGATTTATTACCGATGTGTATAGCCAATGCGTGATTCTGGGTTGGAAACCCCATTTATTACCAAAAGCTTTTTTGCAAGAAAAAAGAGCTACAGTAGCTTTTTTGGCTCTTTCCTGTACGTTGCGTTTCCAATTTAATTTTTTGCTTGGATTCCTTTAATATAAGGAGGGTTGACAAATGGAATTTTGTATCTCCTCGAAATAAGACCAGATCGGTTTTGTGTGGGTTAACATTCAGTTCACACCGATCAGCCCAAAGTATTAGTCTGTCCAAGGCATTTTGTAAGAGTTCTTTTAGGATATTTAGATGCTTTCTGAAATTGCTATAGCAACGTCGTCCACAAAGGCTATCAATCTGAAACCCTCCGCATCCAGACTAGTTAGGATTTCATTCACCACTATTTTCCAGAGGAGAGGGGATGGGACACCACCTTGCGGTGTCCCTCAACTAACGAATAGTCTAGCAGAAGAGTTGCCCAGTTTTGAGTTAATAATTCTGCTAGTAAGCATTAAATGTATTAACTCCCGAAACGAACTCTCTACATTTAGAGATGTCAGTGCAGATGTGATTGCAGATGTGTCCATGTTGTTAAAGGCATTTTCGATGTCAAGGAAAGCAACCATAGTGAACTCTTTATGGTGGAGGGAATGTGCGTACTAAAGTGTGTAACGCTGATTTACCTTTACAGTAGGCATGTTGAGACAAAGACAAAAGTCTTGTATCGATGCGTGCGCTTAAATGGATATCAATCCATCTTTCCAAGCTCTTAAGAAGAAATGATGATAGACTTATAGGTCGTAGATCGTTAGGATTGACTTGCGAGCATTTACCTGCTTTGGGTATAAAAACAACTTTAACTTCTCTCCATGCCGAGGGAACATGGACCAGGTAAAGACAGCTGGTAAAAATTGCCTCAAGGATTGGTGCAATTATATCAGAAGCTTTTTGTAATTCTGCTGGTATTATTCCATCTGTTCCTGCAGCTTTAAATGGTTTAAAGCTGTTGAGAGCCCATTGTAGCTTATCCTTTGTGATTAGACCTTGTGGATATGTTGAATTTGAACTTAAACGTATAAAACTGTTGCAAGTTTCGGTAAGAGAACTACCAGGAAAGTGAGTGTCCAATAGTAAGTTCAGCGATTCATTACTTGAATTGGCCCAGGAGTCTTTTGTATTTTTCAAGCAGCTTGGCATAGCTGGATTAGTTGAAAGAATTTTTCGTAACCTAGAGGCTTCAGAAGTGTCTTCTATCATGCCACAGAAGGATCGCCAAGAAGATCCCTTGTATTTCCTTAGAGTCTTCTTGTAGATTCTTAGGGATTCTTTGTAGGAGTCCCAATTAGAGGCTTTTTTCCTAAGCGAGTCAAGCTCTGAGGCCCACCATTGTGGTTTCCTCTTTCCTCTTATGTGTATAAGTTTACAAGCAATTTCTAGCGATCTGTTAATAGCTGAGGTTGTCAAGTTCTTTAGCGTTAGAGGAAGGACTAGATAGTCCAGGTTCTAGTAAACTCTGTAATGAGTTTCTGTATAAAGCCCAGTCAGTTTTCCGATAGTTTCGAAAAGTCAATGGACTCGGGTTATCATCCACGTTTATATTGAACTCGATATATCTATGATTGGAGAACAAATGTTCTTTAGATACTTTCCAGTCCAAGATCATATGGTGTATACTATCTGAGACAAGAGTTATGTCTAAGACTTCTTGTCGAGTTTTAGTTATGAAGATTGGTTCATTTCCAACATTACTTACTAAGAGGTTAGTATCAGGAATATAATCAAAAAGAGACACACCTCTCTCGTTGATATTCGTACTGCCCCATACAGTATGATGAGCGTTAGCATCGCTCCCAATAATTATTCGGATCCTTTGCCTTTCCGCTTCAGCGACGACTTTCTCCAGGGTTTTTCCAGGGAGAGGGCCAAGGTGGTCATGCCCAAGATATGCCGACACCAGCCAGAAACTTTCTTTGGTTGTTTCCAGCCTAGCTACGGTGGTATTTTTATCGACACAAAGGTTAACTCGTCTAATATTGAAAACAACGGTGTTAGTTCAATATTTCGATTTGGTCGGTATACCGATCCCAGCAATACTTTATTGTTATTACACTTAATCTCAATGAATAAGTATTCGCCTTCACTACCTGGTGAAGACTTGAGAATTATTTTGCAGTTTATACCTCTGTGCTTAAAAATTGCAACAACCCCGCCTCTGCGACAACTTCTATCACAGCGAAACAAATTAAACCCATTCATGTTACAATTACATCATGAGTGAACCAAGTTTCACAAACCCACGCAATATCAATATTTGAATTCTCAAACAAATAACGAAATTCATCTATCTTAGGATTTGAACTTTGGACAAATGGCAGGCCTTCAAACTAGTTTGGTTTTTATTGCAATAACCCCCACAGGTGATTTGATAGTACATCAAACCGAACTGTGAAACCGTTTAAGATTATTGCACTTGGTATGTCAAAAGCATTAAAGGCAGTTTGTAACCAAGCTCTCTTATTAACATTATGTGCTTTAAGTATTGAAAATAGTATCTTCTACGTTGCATTAGTAACTATCTTTTTAACCTTTCAAAAGAAGTTGCATTGAATAGCCTCAGGTCTGAAATTCAGAAAATAAATGTAAAAGGTGTTCCTCAGGGTTTCCTTTTGTCTCCAAGTCTTTTTTTCATATATCCATAAATGATCTCTTGTCTGCCTTTTCTAATCCATTAAACTGTTTCGCTGACGACAGTTCCCACAGTTTTTCATATTCGTTTTTAGATTTGCATCCTTGTCCTTCGGATGAAGACCTAAAACCGAAGCGTATGATAAGCTCATTAAATTCCAAACTCCACACCATTGTCTACTGGGGAATTATTAATAGTGAAAAACGTAATGCAAAACGCAAGTTAAATTTTCAAAACTTTTGTTACTATTTTCATCGAATTTTGAGATCAGCTTAAACAAAGTAAGGCCTGAATTTTATCAAGAAAAAGAGCCCTGATTGTCAGAATGGACTTCAAAACTCCCAATTTAGTTTGAAATACTCACAAAATTTTTAAAAAAAATCACCATTAGTTTGAATGCAGATCAGTCTTCGAACATAAGAATTACATGCACTTTAATTCACAGAATCAAAACCTCTCACAGCTATTTACATCAAAATCTATTTAAAGAAGCAGTAATAGAATGTCAACATGTCCGTATCTAAAGGTAAGCCTTTCGAATCCAATTTTCTTTTGAACGTTTTTTTTTTAATTCAATTTTTTAAACTTTTTGTATCATTCCAAAAAAGCCATTGCCTTATAATTGCATTCATGTACCTACAACCACATTTAGAGATTGTGTTGGGCTTATTTTGATAGGTCCAATGTGATCACCGGAAAGTCCCATCAAACTGACTGTTGGCACACGACCAGGGCCAATCAAAAACAAGAAATCTCCCTGTGATGATGCTTATCTGACTAAATGTGTCTTTCGAAAATAGATGCACAAATCCCGTAGCGAAACTGCATATAGTGATGCACCGGTGTTCGAAAACTTTTCTGAATGAAAAAGTATCTAGCCTGTGTGCGCCTTTGAAATTCCTTCCCTTCTCTTTCTTCACTTCTCACAGGTCTACACAACTCCATCAGTCGACCAAAATAGACAATAATTATCAACTTTGCGAGCACTCGGTGCGGTGCATCCCGCAGGCTCTGCCAGCCTGTAGTTTCTCAATGCTCATGAACACTCCTTCATCTATTCTTGGGATCTACTATGACCATGCTCCATTCATTAGTCGGAATTCTCAATATAAATGAATGCCTTTGCCTTATAGTGTGCCGTTCTCGGAGTTGCACCGATTCCAATGGTAAGGGAGGCAGCAACGATAATCTGAGGAAAGTGAAGCTGAAACGGTCCACGATTAATTTGAAAATTGACAAAAACAAAAGACGTCGTCGAGCACGACGACCACGAGAACAAATACTTTGGGCCTGGGATAAGCATGCTGCTGCTGTTCCTGCTGTTGCTACTTTTGCTTTTGCTTTTGGGAACCGGAAACCCTCAAATTCCACGATATGTTGGAATTGATGACTTGGCATCAAGACACAGTGTTAACGCTGCTGCTGGAAGGAATTTTTGGATTCCGTCATATATGTTGGCACACATCCGATGACGATGTAGAGATGTACCGCAAAAGTACCGTACATACTCTACAAACATACACATCTACAAAATTCAGTCACACGACTTGAGTTCGGTTCAGTTAGGTTCGGTGATGGCGCAAATATTTAACAATTTGACATGGCAGGTACTAAATCTTTGCTCCGTTTCACATAAGGAAAACGAAAGGGTTGCAAGCACACTTAATCCTCCTCATACTTATACCTTATAAATATATCTATGAGTGTGTATGTTTGTATAATTTCAACAACGAGTGGAGCTCGCAGACAAATGGGATACTGTCGTTGAGGCTGCCTGCTGTGAGCATCATCCGACAATTCTTGAAATTGTATTCTTATTCGGCGGGTTGGGAAAATAAGCAGCTATTCAGCACCACCAGCTTATTAGGTACGAACATAAGAATATTGGCAAATCAAAATTATTTAGATTAAAATGATGATTGATGAAGGTAGACAGCAATGAAACGTCTATTCTCAATCTCATTTTCATATCAGGGTATGAATTAGAAATTTTCTCTTTTCACTTCATTTATTTCTGACTTTTCTGAATTTGGAACCTTGAATTTAGGAAACCTTAAAAATTACAATTAATAACAAAATCAAAAAAAGTCAAACAACATTTAGATAAACCAACACAAAGGATTCACATTTATTTTTCTAAAAAAGTTAACTAGGGCGTATACGCACTTTTTAATTAATTAGATTTATTGAAATTGCTCGGTTTGATCTTATAGAGTTGCTTTAATTTTTCTTTTGCAAGGGAAGATTGAATTAAAACCGACCATGAATTATTCTTTGATGTGCAAAATGATACCCGTCGTGTAATCTAAGAAAGTCATATATTTCAGATTGTTGGATTTTATATGCGGAGATTTTTTAAACCTCGCCTCATTTTTTTTCTTTTTTTATAATAAACGGGCACTCAAGGGGTTATTATTACCCTTAACATGTTTGAAGTTTAAACACTGTGCGAGCTTTAGGAAAATAGGGAAGGATTAAGGAGGAGATACCGATGCACATTGGTCTTAAAGTTTTGAATATCAAAATGATAGGGAAAACCAGAGCTGTGTAAGGCATTCCACATTCTCGATGTGCGGTTAAAGAAAGAATCTCTATACTTGACAGTACGTCTGAAATTGAGCTCAAGGTTAAACTGATGTGCATTCCTAGAAGTACGAGTATTACGGATGAATTCTTTAAGGGGGGGAAATTCAACTGGCTAATTCGATAGAACACTGTTTATAAAAATATCGGTAGAACAACGAAAGGCATGAAACATAGCGGCGGTGTTCAAGTGACGTAATTGTTTCGGTTATAGTTCTACCGCCTATCATTTTCAAAGCTCTTTTTTGGATCCTGTCCAAAAAACTTAAACTTTTTTTAGGAGCACTTGCCCAAATATGCGAGTTATATTCAAGTTTTGGACGAATGAAGGGTTTGTAAATTATAGCCAGATCGGAAGAGGTAAAAAATTTCTTGGACCGTCGAAGAAATCCTAAGCACCTAGCAGCATTTTTTGCAGTATCGAATATGTAATCATTCCATAAGAGGTGATCTGTGGTATTCATACCGAGTACTGAAAGTTGATTAGTTTCCTCGATGCAGGGGTGGGTTACGCTTTAACGACAGGAGACAACATTGAGTTTTCGAAGCATTAAATTCCACACGGTTTTTGATTCCCCATTGTACAATGCTGTCGAGATCAGAATTGAATGAGCTTATCCTACGCTGCCGTTGAAGTTCCACATCCGAAGGACAAGGATGAATATCTAAAAACGAATATGAAAGCTGAGGGTACTGTCATCAGCGAAACAATTTTTTGGGTTAGAAGTTTCAGACAAAAGATCATTTATAAAAATAAGGAAGAGCGTCGAAGACAAAACGGAGCCCTGGGGCACACCAGCGTTTATTTTGTGAATATCAGATTTGAACCCGTCCAGCACTACATGAATTGAACGGTCCGAAAGGTAATTTCAAACCCAACGAAGAAGGGATTCTTCTATACCAAAAGCCTGCATTTTCGATAAGAGAGCTTGGTGCCAAACTCTATCAAATGCTTTTGAAATATCAAGTGCAATAATAATACTTTTTCCAAAACTATGTTAAGATTTGTTCCACTGTTCAGTGAGATGAACCATGAGATCTCCAGTGGAACTATTGCTACAAAATCCATACTGCCGGTCATTAAGAAGCTTCCATTCTTCAAGATATTTCTTAAGCTGATAATTTATCAGCGTCTCCATAACCTTGGAAAGAAGGAACGTGAGTGCTATTGGACGATAATTAGAGGGGGAGGATGATTCGCCTTTTTTAGGGACAGGCTGCTTTCCATCCGTTTGGAAAGTGACCTGTAGAGTAGAAAAGATGGAAACGTTTAAGCAATGGTTTTGCCAGCGTTGATGAGCACCTCTTTAGAACAATAGGGGGAATACTATCCTGGCCAGCGGATTTTGTATGTCAAGGTCTCTCAGTACTCTTGCAACTGCACGAGTGCGAAAGAAGATTCGTCTTATAGGATCGTTTATGCTTCTAAGAACAGCAGGACTCATGACACTCTCCGGTAGCGTTGAATTAACAGCAAACTGTGCTGCAAGCGTCATTGTGGACAAGCGTTGGAACCGAGGATGACGAGATGTTTCTTACGTTTTTTACAAATGACCAGAAATTTTTACTACCTTTGGGACTTTGTAGTATTTTTTGCCTTAATTTATGGTCATGCAAAAATTTGGTTTGTCGAAAGTGGCCGTTACAAGTCTTTCTGGCTTGTTTGAGCTTATTCCGGTTTTATTCAGTGGGGTTGGCTTTATAAATCCGGAAACTTACTTCTCTGGTCCTAATTACCTCTTTTCAGCTCGAATCAAACCATGAGTTCTCTTTAGGTTTGATTAATTTTACCCTATTCGGGATAAAATCTCTCATTCCACAGAGAATTTGATTTTAACCCATATCTGCGCTGGAATTCTACGTCACTATAGAGGAAGCATAGTGACCAGTTAAAGTTCCTGAAGAATTCATTGGCTTTTTCATATTGCCAAACGGTTCTCATTGGAGTTTTTTCTTTAACTGGGTTTTTTACACATGAGAAATTTGCAGATACGATACAATGGAGAAATATTACAGCAGCATTGATGTCAAAGAACAACGCACTTTACTTGAAGAAAGCGAACATTAATCAGTTTGTTTGGTTAAATATATTTATGTATAGAGTGCCATTTCTGGGTTACACCGCTCTGCCATGCGACGCCACGCCACGCTACTACGAAACGCTATGGTGGCGGTGCGACGCACATTAATAGATTTATTATGCACAAAAAATAACACCAACTCATGTGGATGCTGATTTTCTAGCCAATTTACAAGTTTGACTCTGCACGATAACAATTTTCATAGGCACTTTACTTTGGACGCTTTGCGCGTTTTATTTGCTTGGTTTAAGTACCAGTAGGTGGTGTTTTTTTTTCTCTATTTGAAAGACCTACATACACACTAAAGTGCAGGTCTGTTATGTGCAAATATATTGAGCACAGTTGCCTAAACCGTGAATCCTTCTGAAAACTATCTTATACGACTTGATGGTGCACAAAAAAGAAAAGTCAAAGACGAATGCGTGGTGATTTTCGGTGCATACATTTTGACTTTAGCCACCTGCTTTATGCGCTTCCACTCCCAGAGTCGTAGCACCACGAGTCAACAAAAATTCCACACCACCAAACTCTCCACGAGTGGGCAAAACACTATACTTGGTCTCTGAGGCTATTCATACACTTGGTATAGACTATAACACGACTGTCAAGGAACTCGACATGAATCTGGTGCACAGCACTTGAGCGAGAAATCTAGTTGGGTGGACGCGCAAATTTACGATCGGACAAAGAAAAATTATTCCTCGTTAAGATTTGAATCGGGAAAGCGGACTAAGCTAAGCCTATACATACCGGACACACTATTTCAGCATGCTGTTGCAACATCTCCATGTATTTATGTACACGCCTCTCTTTTTATTAGAATTCGATTCATGATAATCTCTGTATAAGAATCAAGAATCAGGAGAGCCATCAATTTATCCCACATCAAATAGCTAAGCGTAGGTATAGGCTAAGGCTATAAAGGAAGAGGAAGGTTATAGGTTTGTAACCAATCTATGTATATTTAGGAGCGTATCATTGACGCACGCACCTATTAAGGACCTAAAATGTCGTAAATTAAAATGTGTGAATTTAATAGTGTTTCAAGTTGATTTCGTAAGGGACATTCATTTTAATGTTTCTGGGCATATCCTATAGTTTACTTGTTGCACATCAGAAATCGTTTTTTCTCTGGATAGAGATTACCTGGATTTGTGGGATTAAAATATTGGAGTTATTGCGGGAATGGCTGTTAAATAAAAACTTGAATCGGAGTAGATACTTTAATGGGGAGAGGATTGAATGAAATCGAATTAATGACGCAGTTTCTACATTGGACTCGAAATCGGAATACATATCGTTGGTTTTCATATAATGATATAATGAAAAATTTCAATGAGTTAATTTTGAGTTGACGTATTATAGAAACAAAAGCATAGAATTGGTCCCTAGACAATAGATAAAATCCCTTGCAAATTCTTGCTGTGGAATGAGGCTTTGGGAAAATGTAGGTTCGTCAAAATTTTGCTTTCATAAGTGTTATAAACACTTGTACTACTTTTTTGGATATATTTTGAGTAATTTTGGTTATTAATGTGTTCGGTTTTTATTATTTGTCTTATCTTCAAAGAACTTACAGTTAATCAGGACAAATCTATAAAAGATCAGCTGATGAATTTTAAGAATATAATAATTTCCCGTAGCTTTTTAAATATCCGAACATTTTCTCGTACATTTAAGACGGTCTGTTTCTGATTTTAAATGCCTTTGTAGTTACTGGTTGTGTGATACAGTGTGTTTGTTTTGACAACTTCTGTTATTATTACCTTCCCAAAGGAAGTTATTGTAATGGGTCCGATTTGTCAAATTGAAAATTTTGACATTTCTCGACGTTTCAAGGACCCTACAGTCGAAATAAAAGATTTCTAGAAAGATTTCTGTGCGTGCGTGTGTACGTACGTTCGTACGTCCGTACGTTCGTACGTCCGTACGTTCGTACGTCCGTACGTTCGCAACGTTTTTTTCGTCGTCCATAGCTCAAGAACCAAAAGAGATATAAATTTCAAATAAATTTTGTTATACAGATAATAAGGCAGAAAGATGCAGAAAGGGCTGTCAAGAAAATTGAGTGGGTGGTTTTTTTTACCATAGCAGTTTGAAAAAAAGTTGAAAATTTTGGTTAAACCTAAATATCTTACGAACCAAAGACGCTAGAGACTTGAATTAAATTTATTATAATATATTGTAAAGTGATATTAAAGAAGTTTATTTTTGAAAAAAAAAACATTTAACGGTTTTTTTATAAATAAAAAAAAAACTGAAAAAAAAATTTTAAACTCCAAAATTTTATGGACTAAAATATGATTTCATCTCCAAAACAATTTTGTGCAACGAACACCTGATAAAATTTTGAGAAAAATCGAATTGACACTTTTTTTTTATAAAAAATAAAAATCTAAAAAAACATTACTCAAAGTTGGTAAAAATTGATTTTCGATTCAAATATCTTTTCAAAAATTGTAGATATTGGCTTTAAACTACTTTTATCTTTTAAAAAATAGTGTTTTTAACATTCAGTAAAATTTGGAAAAAAAAAATCAAATTGACAGTTTTTATAAAAAAAATTAAAAACCTAAAAAACATTTAACAGAAGTTAATAACAATTGATTTTGAATTGACAGTTTTATTCACAAAAAATAAAACTCTAAAAAAAAAAAATAATAAAACTTGCTAAAATTTTACTTTCGACTCAAATAGCTTTTTAAAAATTGAAAATATTTTCTTCAAACTTATTTTATTTCACAGAAAATATTGTTTTCAATATTCAGTAATTTTTATACAAAAATCCAACAGTCCGTTTTTTCATAAAAAAAAATAAAATCTAGACAAACTTTTAAGCAAGACAAATCTACAGACGGGATAGGAAGTTATCAGTGTGGGTCGCATCCCAGCCTCTTTTTTTAAATTTAGAATCCAAACACCTTCGTTTTTTATATATACTTTATTTTATATATTTTGCATTATAAATACACCATTGCCCTTACTAGTTTTTCCATACAGATGCAGAAATTGCCGTGGAATTTCGGAAAATTATAAAGTGGCATGATATGCAAGCAGTATAGACCAAATCGATTTTGAACGTAATATTAAGCAATGGCGCAATAATGTTAGTGCTCCGTTATTTTTTTCATTTCCAGGGTCAGATTATGCTTCCTCAATGTCGTCAACTCTTAGCCTTTCGACTTCATGGCCATCTTAATCACCAGATCTAAAAGCTTAATCAGCTTGCTTACAATCCTCAAGGAAAAAACAGAGGAAAGCATTTAATGGAGTTTTACAAAAGAAATGATTGCTTTTAACAACAACAACGTTATTTAACAGAAAACGAAAAAATCATTCCGTAATTACAAACAACAACGAACTAGCTTTTTGTGATATACTTGAAATTGCAAATGCTTTAAAATTAAAAATTGGTTTCAATTTTGATTAAAAACTGTTTAATTATAATACAAGAAACCTATAACATTTTATTAAAAAATTTACTTTCAATTTTAGATTCAGAGTCAGATACCGAAACTTGATTGAATAGCTTTAAGTATGACAATTTATCGGTCAAATAATTCAATAGTTTGTGGGCGTCCTGTATCCAATCAACTCCATCAAACAATGCGAAATATTGGAAAAATGGCCCTTTTATAAAAAACTAAAGATACAGACTGGTACGTTATATACAAATAGGCGTTTAAGTTTTCCAAGTATCTGTTTTCAATCAAATAACATAAAATTGTGTGTTGAAAACATTGGCGCAACATTTTAAACTATATTTTTTATGAGTTTAACAATTTACTAGTTAGTAATTCGCTAAATGTTTAGAAATTTACAAAAGGAGTCCAAAATTTTAAAAATGTTGCACCTTTATTTTCATTTGGATTAAGTTTTGAATGAATAGTTTTTGAAAATCTTAAATACCAAAAAAAACTTTCATATTTTTTCATTTTGTTTTCCTACACATTATGCGAACCTTTTTGACTACAAAAATGAATGTACAAATATTTGACAGGTCGGTTTTTTTTCTTTCAAAGATATGAAGTTTTCTAAAACAGTTCTTGAGTGAGCACAAATGATATACAATCCTATGACCATGTTTATATGTATGTTTTTTCTTATTTCGTTATTAGATCGATGAAGACTTTCAAATGTTCGATGCACCAGAACATCAATACCTTCCTTGTGGAAAAATCATTAGAAAACATCAAAAAACTTCCCGAAAGAAAACATTAATGACTAAAATGTTACAGAAAC
Organism: Eupeodes corollae; assembly: GCF_945859685.1. NCBI lineage: Eukaryota > Metazoa > Arthropoda > Insecta > Diptera > Syrphidae > Eupeodes > Eupeodes corollae. The sequence goes on along the minus strand of NC_079148.1, from coordinate 52,544,266 downwards.
AGAAAGACTTGGGACATACTAATTTTGGAGAAGGTACCGACAATTATAATTACGTTCCTTTTTTATAATGATTGAAATACAAATAAAACTAAATCTTAACCTATATCTAAATTATGTCTACATAAACAATTATAGAAATTGATGTCAACTTAATTTCTAAATTCTCTGTATAAAATTAATAAATACATAAATGTCAAACAGTGCTTTACTAACGTTATCCTTTTTAATTTTCATTCCTTTCAGATGATTTCGAGCTGAAGATACTTAAAAGACTTCATTTCTAATTATTTTCAATAGCAGCAGTTTCAAGAACACCGGAGCCAAGCTAAGAAGCAAGTTCACCATCAAAGATTTACTTTTTTTTTATAATAAGCGCACACTCAAAGGCATATATTACCCTTATTATGTAGACACAGTGTAAGCACTAGGAAAGGGAGAAAGGGGTTGAAAGGAGATGTCGGTGCACATTGGTTTTGAAGTCCTGAATATTGCAATAGCTGGGAAAGACAGAGTGTGGTAAGGCATTCCACATTCGCATAGTACGGCTAAAGAACGAATCTCTGTACTTGACAGTACGACCGAAGTTGAGCATTCCTAGAAGCGCGAGTATTACGGTTGAACTGTTTAAGGGGAGAAATGCAGCTGGCTATTTCTCTAGAGCATAAACCATTAAAATAACGGTAAAAGAGGGTGAGACAAGAAACATTTCGACGATGTTCAAGTGACGTAGCTTATCATATTTTGTCGTTGCAGTTCCACATCCGAAGAAGAAGGGTGTGAATCTGAAAACGAATATGAGAAGCTAAGAGTACTTTCGTCAGTGAAACAATGTATTGGATTAGATGTTGCAGACAGGAGATCATTAATAAAAATGAGAAAGAGTGTTGGAGATAGAACAGAGCCCTGGGACACACCATTTATTTTGTGGTTTTCAGACTTGAATCTATCCAATACCACTTTTATTGAACGATTCCAAAGGTAATTACTTATCCAATGAAGGAGGGATTCATGAAAACTGAAAGCACGCATTTTCGATAAAAGAGCCTGATATAAAATGTTACTTTCTCCAAAACTATGTAAAGATTTGCTCTACTGTTCGGTGAGATGAACCATGAGATCACCAGTGGACCTATTGCTACGAAAGCCATACTGTCGGTCATTAAGAAGCTTCCGTTCTTCTAGATATTTCTTGAGCTGATAATTAATCAGCGTTTCCATGACACTGGAAAGAAGGGACGTAAGTGCAATCGGTCGATAATTAGTCGGTGAGGAAGATTCGCCTTTTTTGTTAATAGGCTGGACAAATGCGGTTTTCCATCCGCTCGGAACGAGACCTGAGGAGTAGGACACATGAAAATGATGGTATTCATCTTTGAAGAAGAGACAAACGCAAGGTATCAGAAAACAACATAACATTTTGGAAATCAAGTGGTGAGCCTATCCAACCTCTTATACTTGGATTGGGATACGAATTAGTACTTCACTTTGTTATATGACTACAAAATTAAGACAACCAATGTCTTGAGAGCTTTGGACGTCTGTTTCAAAAGCTTTTTTTGTTCAACTTAAAATATCCATCAGCGCTAGCGTTTGTAAATGCTTGGAATTTTATAAAAACATGAAATTCAACTTGTTTTGTAATTTTCGATGAGTTTAGCATTTCATTTCATTGTAAAGCCAAATTGATGGATGCCATATGTCAAATAGGCTTCAGTACTTGCCAATATAACATTAGTTTGTTCTTAAAAGATAGGCCAAATTTTTTTTCTAGTAACTATAGAACATTTTTCTATACTTCAAGTAAAGCTCTTCTTATTTTTTTTTGATGCCCTCTTCCCTTTTAAGCGTATGTGAATGTGAATGTGTATTTGGTAGTATTGGAGAAAGACGTATTGTACTTATTACAGAAATTGGAAGATTATTTTTGTTTGAAATTATATATGTACTTAAATTCCAAGTGCAATTGACGATGGAGAATGCACGCTGCTCTATTAAGGCCAGAAAAGATCTTACCGATGCACTTGATGTTTAAGACAAAGCGATGCACTGTCATGCGACTTCTTCAATATCGTTCTGGAAAGAATTGTGCAAAACTCAACCGTCAAGACCAGAGGCACAATCTACCAAAGGTAAATCCAATTACTCGGAAACGCAGATGATATTGACATTATTGGAAGATCCAAGCGAGATGTCAGTGGAGCGTTTTTGAGCATTGCGACGGAAGCGAAGAAGATGGGTTTAGTGGTCAATGAGAGCAAGACCAAGTTTATGCTGTCATCAAAAAAGGACACTGAACGACGACGTCTTGGACAAAACGTCACCATGGACAGCTATAACCTTGAGGTAGTTAAGGACTTTGTCTACCTAGGCACAGCTATTAATGCAGGCAACGACACCAGCGCTGAAATCAAACGATGAATAACTCTTGCAAATCGCTGCTTCTTTGGACTTAGAAGGCAATGGAGAAGTAAAGTCCTCTCTCGAGCATCTAAAATCACCATCTATAAGACACTCATCATCCCGGTTCTCATTTATGGCTCTGAGGCCTGGACCCTGTCCAAGAAAGATGAGAGCGTCTTAGGATGCTTCGAGAGAAAAATTCTTCGGGTGATTTTTTGGTCCCGTACGCATAAATGGAGAATGGACGAGAAGATATAATGTTGAACTGTACGGGCTGTACAGCGACACTGACCTAGTTAGCAGAATTAAAGTCCAACGGCTTAGATGGCTAGGTCATGTAGAGCGGATGGACATCAACGCTCCAGCCCGGAAAGTTTTCGAATCCAATCCCGAGGGACGGCGCAGTAGAGGAAGACCGCGACTCAGGTGGGGCACCCAGGTGGGAGGGGACCTCAACCAACTTGGCGTGCGAAACTGGAGACAGCTAGCTAGGGACCGAGCTGGCTGGAGACGCATGTTGGTTGAGGCTCAGGTCCGCCGCGGACTGTAGCGCCACCTTAAGTAAGTAAGTAATTAATTTTAAACAGATGGTTCAAATTTAATTTTATTTCTTCCAATATTTTGCTAAGCTTATTCGGTGGCAGTTTTTTGAAAACTTTTGCTCTGATTGGTGAATTGATATTTCTGTTAGAGACTTACTTTGATAAGGTAGCTTTCTAAAGGCTATTGAAGGCATTTCTTTCAAAACCTGAGCATATAAAAGATCATAAAGGTGTAAAATTTCATGATATTTTTGGCCACTTCTTAAAATATTAATTATTAATTATAAAAACAAAAAAAAAAACAAAGCAGCAAAATCTCCTGAAACATCTTTTCAAAATATCAAACATTTATGTCCAAACTGATTTCCACTATTTTAAGTTTACTGATACTCTATTCATAATCTACAAATCTACAAAACACAAGCTTATGCCTTACAGGTGCTTTTAAAGCATGCATAACCTTATGATAAAGCTGCATTCCTAAAATATACAAAATTAATATGTCAGCTTCTTGACTCGACCTAACCAAACTATAGTCAATGCCATTATCATTATAGCATTGCAACATTATCGTCATTATCTCCATCATCGTTGTAGTTCAACGTAACACCTTTTAATCTACGTAAAACAATCCGTTTGCCAAATGAGCTCAACTTCAAAATTGCCACCTTGTATGTTTTGTTGTGTGTAAGTTTGCATTCATTTATGTAGTTATAGGAAGGAAGATATCCTCTCAAAATAGATATCTACACAAACATAAGTAACATGGTATACAAAAGGACACAAAAGGCTTTATAGAATGTTCTCATTCTCAACAACTCATCCCATAGGAGAACAAGGACATCGTGAAACGGACACAATCATCTATGTTATGAAATGTATATACCTATACAGGGTAGGTGTTAAGGTATAGATGGAGGTTTTAGAGGTTTATAGTATATATGCGCCCCTGATGTTACATCACACCCCAAAACATCAGTGTGTTTTCTAACCCTCCAACAGTTACATATTTGATGGCGTTCAACTCATCGAGCCATATCAGCCATTGGCCACTTAAAACTGCATAGCCTAATCTCCAAACAGAAATTATTATAATTAGTCCCATGTATGCTCAGTCATGCACAACATCCTTTCTACAGAATTAAATTAGAAACGTCCTGCAAAAAGAGGTTACGTTAACGCCACGTAATGAGTTAGTTTTTTGATGGGTATGGGAGTGTATAGGTATGTACCTACATATGTGTGGTGTATCCTTTATCTAACTATATGTGTTTATTAAACAACGACAACGAAAACGACGACGACAGCGGTAGCGATAGCGACAGCGACACCGACATCGGCCAACCTTTCTCGATAGCCTTTAAATACCAGGATAATACCCATGATACAATCGCTTTCTAAAAAGGACACCCTTGCTCTCGTTAATACCTTTTAACCCGAAAGTTTTTTCTATTCGTTGTATTTTTTTGTTTTGAAAGTTGCTAAGTATGGGCACATTGCCATCAACGAATTGCATAAGGAATACCGTTAATCAGTCATGATACTGTCGGGGATCTGAGAAGCGGATTAAACTACCGTGTGAACATTAGTCTATTATAACACCTGCCCATCTTGTATATACGAACATACCTAACTACCTTCACTTATACTCAGTTCTCGGTGTGTTGCATCCGTCCGTTATGTATTATGTAGCTATTCAACTCTATTATATAGTAGGTATAGACCGCTAGCCGAAAGGATGCTAAGGACGGTAAAACCACTCAAAAAATTATCCACATCAGTTGGTTAAGTTTTCCATTGGCGGTTTACATCAAAAGTGAGTGCGAAGTGTATAGAATGATTGTGTAAGGAAAGAGTGAAGGCAAACCAGAACCACACAGAGTTCTGTGATGCCCGTGCCCGTGCCAAGTGTCTACGTCCCGAGGGAATTTATCCCTGAATTGGGTGCAAAAATTCCTGCTTTTCGCTTGAGTTGTGATTCATTCAATTGTTGCCTTGTTCCTATACGATTATTCTAGCATGATGTTGATGATGTCGAGGATGAGGAATGATGGTGAGTGGCTATGGTGGGCAGGATGGGGGTGCGCATTGAATCATACACTATACAATACACATGCGTACCCTATATGCATATGGAACAAATAAAATACAAACAAAAAACATATTAAACAAAGAAAAAAACAGAAAAGATCAATCATTCATGATGGCAGGACCTTAATTGAGCTTCCGACGAACGTTTGTACAGGTGGCTTCGATTAGCGATAAATGTGAAAATACAAAACATATCATTGTCAAAAGAGTATAACGTTTCACATAACATAACTATAGCAACATAGCAGAAACCCTTTGTTTCCCGCTTGCATAACAAATAATTTACCACAAATTAAATTTAATCGGTATTTGCTTTAATAAAATATTGCAAATGAGAAATTATTTGATAAGGAAATCCATAAATGGATGAATGTTATGTCTTGACCAGTATAATATAACGTTACAGTCTACAGTGCTTTTAATGCTATTAAAGTTGTTTCTATAAATAATACTTTTCTGATAATTTTAAACTTTTAATTTATTCACTGGGTTAACTGAATATCAAGTTACACTTTAGTGAAGATTTTTGGCAGCCTTTTTTCGAATCT